>NW_011366851.1:0-5571 GCF_000735185.1 Notothenia coriiceps
GAGCCCACGGATGAACACAGAAAACACGTATTTAATACATAGAATACCACCCAATATACGGTATTTTTCGTCCCGTCCAAATATAGGAAGACTATCATGACAATACATGTGTCACTTATTTTAATGTATTCTTATTACTGAACGATTTATTCTGTCTCTTTGTATTTATGTTGCCTGTTGTCATTATTTTATTATGATAGTCGATCGATATCAGCAATATGTCGTATGTATGCAATTTCCGATAATATGGACATTATTAAATAACAAAATGACGGTAAAAACGCATTAACACTGTTAATTGTAACACTGATCCTGAGTCAGTAATTTATATTTTAAAACATCAAAGCAGAAGCGTGTAGGCATCTGTCACATCTGACTCCAGATCGGTGCGTAAAGAGGCCACGTAATCACGGTGCAAACCTCGCGGTATTTAGGCTACCCAGAATCCCTAGGTCTTCCTTTCTGTCTGAACCAACATGGTGGGTGCATAGCTGATTCTTCTGTTGCTGTTCTATCTGTTTGCATCCTTTAATGTATGCATATTTCAACATCGCATAATGTTACAATGGCTTATATAAAGTATGTCCGTTAGTTTAATGTAAGAATTGTACGTCGATGTTTTGTTGTTTTCGGGTAAAACTTGGTTAAGTTGAAGCTAGTCTAGTCGGTACGAATATCACCGCGACAGAAGCTAACGCTGGTCAGCACGCTTGTTTTCAGGAGCAGTTCTGCTGTTATTTAGCATTTTCCAAACACGTTTTAACTAGTAATAATAACCTTGCTGACTTTAATTAATATTGTGACTAAAGTAAGTGCACTGGGACGTGTAACTTGTATCCTGGTGATATACCCGGTAGTGTTGAGATAGCTTAAGGGCCTGAGCAGTGCTTCTGTTTGCTTGAATGGTAACGTTACAGTTAGTAGTCATGGGTCAACTCTAGTCCACCTTTTAGTGACTTTGGTGGCTTGTTAGTCATGCAATGTGAGATTGTCTTTGTGTATTTTGAGTGTCTTGGTTGTTGAAAGTATAGCTCTTCAGTGGTGGTGGTGGCGGCTAAGCTAATAGCATCCACTGTAACTGTATGGCATGCTGACTGTGTAGACCAGTCAACATGGAGATTTTGCTAACTCAATTCAGGGCACTGTTTTGGAGACTAACTCCTACATGTAGACTTAACATTGACAACATGCTGGTCTTCAGATTTGGCTTAAACTATGTATAGTGGAGAAAATAGTTGTAAGGAGGATAATCTGCTTGCTTAGCAATTGATGCTAAAGCCATGTTATGTTAATCAGAGCTGAAGTTATTGCTCTATTTAAAGCAGAAAATTGCCTAAAGAGTCCAACGACTGTATAGTAGGATAATGCACTTAAATCATAGTAGATGCAAATCTTAAGGCTTCAATTTTGTGTAGTGTGTTTGTATGTTGTACTCCAATGCATCCTAACACTTGTTTTCTTTTTGACAGCCTAAGGGAAAGAAGCCTAAGGGGAAGAAGGTGGCACCTGCCCCTTCAGTGGCCAGGAAACATGAGGCCAAAAAGGTAGTAAACCCCCTCTTCGAGAACAGGCCAAAGAACTTTGGCATTGGTGAGTAACCATAGGTTGAGTTTTGTAAGAACCAGGCTACTACTGTGCAGATGATGTAAAGAATATTTGCTATCTTAAGAACATTGAGGACAACTTTGATCACCAAGATCGCTGATGCACTTGAGCTTTAGAATGAGAAAAGTCCTTAGTTTAATTCCAGATACTGATCAATATTGCATTTTTTTCCCACAGGCCAGGACATCCAGCCCAAGCGCGATTTGACCCGCTTTGTGAAATGGCCTCGTTACATCCGCCTGCAGAGGCAGCGCTCCATCCTCTACAAGCGTCTGAAGGTTCCCCCTGCAATCAACCAGTTCACCCAGGCTCTGGACCGTCAGACCGGTGAGTTGAGAACGGTTTCAGCTAATAGATGGCGGCTTGGTCCTTAACAGTACAATTTGTAGCTTTGCAGATGATGTTAACAATATTTGCTATCTGAACGTCTGTGCTGACATTCCCACCAAGATCACTGATGCAGTTACTCCAAGTTATATCCACTTGTGATGCTGAACCAGCTGTGGGTGTAGCTGCTGTTTTAAATGTTCTCTAATGTTCCTCCTCAGCCACACAGTTGTTCAAGCTGGCCCACAAGTACAGGCCAGAGACCAAGCAGGAGAAGAAGCAGAGGCTGCTGGCCCGCGCTGAGCAGAAGGCTGCTGGGAAGGGAGACACCCCGACCAAGAGGCCCCCTGTCCTCCGTGCTGGTGAGTAACAGAGTAAAGGTGTAGATGAAGACACAATCAATTTTAGTATTATTAGTTGGTTTGGACTTTCCTGTGAGGTCTTCTAAAATGTGGCCTTGATGCAATGATGACACAACTTTCTTCAACTGATTACCTGATGCTTTTGAGCTTTTTAACCCTGAGCATTGGCCAAAGTAAAAAATAATGTAACTGGTGGGATATGAAGGGTGTTTTCTGGTTGGAAAGTTAAATGTTCCTATTAATCTACAGGTGTGAACACTGTCACCTCTCTGGTGGAGAGCAAGAAGGCCCAGCTCGTCATCATTGCCCACGATGTGGATCCAATTGAGGTAAGCATTTTTATTTTAACAGTTGAGTCTAGAAAGTGGTCCCTAGCAATGATGAATGAATTTCTTCACCTGAATCCTCTATGTGGATCAAACTTGAGCTTTTTAACCCTGAGCAGAGACCACAAACTGCAAGAATGCATGTTGACATTTGTCGTGAACATTAAACTACAACATAAGAGTTTTTAATTTGTTCCTAAACGTTCCTGTTGCTCCCTGCTTTTCCAGCTCGTCGTCTTCCTTCCCGCGCTGTGCCGTAAGATGGGCGTCCCGTACTGTATCGTGAAGGGCAAGGCTAGACTGGGCAGACTGGTGCACAGAAAGACCTGCACTTCAGTCGCCTTCACACAGACAAACCCGTAAGTGTGCACATGTTGTGTTTAAAATATAAGATTTGCCAGTTTATAAGCACAGCTGACTAAAGCTGCTGCATTATAGTAACTACTCAATCATTTCAACATAGATGTATTCCCCATTGCAGTCCTCTTTACCAGTTTGTTTCCAAAGTAGTCTTAACTGGAAATGTTGACGCATTTTAAGTTCTTACATGTTTATAAAATAATAATGTAGATGAATGTACCGTATTTAAGTCAACATGATCATTAAATTGGTCATTATTTTTAGCTCTAGTTTCAGCTCCGTATTAACTGACTCTGTTCTCTTCCAGTGAGGATAAAGGTGCACTAGCCAAGCTTGTGGAAGCCATCAAGACCAACTACAATGACAGATATGAGGAGGTAAGAATTCATTTAGTAAACTTTTAAAAGTCTATCCATGAGTCAAATTGTACTCGAGTATAAAGAGCAATGTGCACTGTTTAATCCTCATTCTAACTTGTTTTCCAGATCCGTCGTCACTGGGGAGGTGGCATCATGGGCCCCAGATCCACAGCCCGCATTGCCAAGCTGGAGAAGGCAAAGGCCAAGGAACTGGCCACCAAGCTTGGTTAAACTATTTGGAATAAAAAATGTATGTCCTAAAAGACTGTCCTTTGTTGTTGTTAGTAAATATACAGTACTTTGGAATCAAAATGCATCTGTAGATTAATTTACTGCACAGTGATGTGCTGGCTCACCTATAAGATCCTTACAGCTTTTATTTTCCCTCAGTAAGGCATGAAAAGATACAATTGGGACACATGATGATTTTGGCAAAGACAGTAATGACTTGATTCATTGTTTTTTTTTTATGTATTTACAGGTGAAGATGATACTTCAAACAATGTTAAGTATTTTTAATTTTAGGACGGGATGCATACAAATGTGCCTCTTCAAAATCCTAAACGTTTCCAACTTTCTTGACATGGTAAACAATTGTCTTTTTTATTGGGCGAAATGGTTTTAAAATACCTTTCATCAGAAACGGGTTTATTGCCAAGTATGTTAACACATAGGAGGAGTTTCTAACATGGCTGGTTTTATGTTACCATATTTAAAGATGTAGAACAATCAAATGCTAAACAACTTCATTGAATTTATGCTGCCATGATTACATGGTAATGAGTAATTAAGTTGTGTACAATCCATACATGCAGTACTAGACACTGTTTATGATAAGTAAGATATTTTTAAATGTGGTTTACATTTTTTATGAATATAGTTGAAAGGAGTCCAGTATCATCAATCGGGTTAATTGCTAGGTACATTCAACATACAAATGTGCTTTAGTGTTATGGTGCTTATAAAGGTATGCCTATTAAAAGCAATTACTGAAAGTCTAGGAACAAAGTTCTGAAAAAGATAACTATACCAATATGTTCACTTTGTCATAATCAAAATGGAATTTTCTACATTGTAGATAAAATAATACTCGAGACATCAAAACTATAAAAGAACACTTGGAACTATCTAGTAAACAAAACAATCCAGAATATGATTTATATTTTTAGATTCCTTAAATTATCCCCCTTCGCACACTCTTCATGAGGTCGTCACCTGGAATGGTTTTCCAACAGTCTGGAAGGACTTCCCAGAGGAGCTGAGCACTTGTTGGCTGCTCTTCCTTCACTCTGCGTGCAGTCCAACTGATCCAAAACCACCAGCAAAGCCCCCCCCCAAATCACACTTCCTCCTCCATGCTTCCCGGTGGGAGCCACACATCCAGAAACCATCCGCTCACCTTCTCTGTGTCTCACAAAGACACTGCAGTTGGAACCAAAAATCGCAAATTTGGACTCATCAGACCAAAGTACAGATTTCCACTGTTCTAACGTCCATTCTGTGTTTCTTGGCCCAAACTATTCTCTTCTTCTTGTTGTTCATCCTCAGTAGTGGATCTTTGCAGCAATTGGACTATGAAGACCTGATTCACGCAGTCTCCTCTGCTACTGGAGCTCTGTGATCATTGATGTGGGCTCTAATCTGACGTGCTTTAATTTGTGGTTCCTGAGGCTGGTAACTCTTATGTATTTATCCTCTGCAGCAGAGGTAACTGTTGCTCTTCCTTTCCCGGGGGGTGGGGGGCAGTTTCATCATAGCGTTCGATGGTTTTTGCGACTGCACTTGAGGATACGTTCAAAGTTCTTGACATTTTCCGGATCGACTGGCCTTCATTTTCTTAAAGTGATGATGGACGGTCGTTTCTCTTTACTGAGTTGAGTGGTTCTTGCCATAATATGGATTACAACAGTAGTCAAATAGGGCTTTCCCATTAAGAAGGCAAGTCATTCCACAAATGGACTCTTGACACACGTGTTAATTGAAAACCATTCCAGGAGACGACCTCATGAAGCTGACTGAGAGAAGCCAAGAGTGTGCAAACCTGTCATCAAGGCAAAAGGGGCTACTCTGAAGAATCTAAAATATAAATCTTATTCTGAACTAGATAATTCCATATGTGTTCTTTTATAGTTTTGATGTCTTCAGCATTAATCTATAAAGTAGACGTTTTTTTAAATAAACAAAGACCATTGAATGAGAAGGTGTGTCCAAACTTTTGACTGGTACTATATA
>NW_011366852.1:0-1994 GCF_000735185.1 Notothenia coriiceps
TACAGACAGCCAGCTGCTCTGCTGTGACCTTCTGTAAGGTTGGATGGAAAACATGGAGCAGCCTGAGAAGACTGTACTGCTCACCTTTGATCAGGTTCAGCTCCCTGAAGGAGAGCGGGATCACCAGACTGACATCTTGGTTTCCCAAACCCTCGGCCCAGTCCAGAGTGAACTTCTGCACTGAGAAGGTTTTTCCAACTCCAGCGACTCCGTTGGTCAGGACCGCTCTGATGAGAGTCTGTTGGTCAGGTAAGGCTTTAAAGATGTCCTGGCACTTGATTGGAGTGTCATGGAGGGGCTTCTTCTTGGAAGCTGTCTCCAGCTGCCTCACCTCATGTTGGGTATTAACCTCTTCACTCTGGCCTTGTGTGATGTAGAGCTCAGTGAAGATGCTGTTGAGGAGGGTTTCACTTTGATCAGTTCCTTCAGTCACACGTTCACATGTCCTCCTCAGACTGAGCCTATGTTCATCTAGAACCTCCTGCAGACCACTATCTGCTGGAAGAGAAGGAAACATGGGAGTTTAAAAAGCAAAAACAAAAACAGGAAGAATCCTGATTTCGGACATGAAGACCCCAGCAGACAGATGTTCAGACTTACTCTGTACAGGGCTGGTCTGACTGGCTCTCTGCAGTCTGGCTCTTGTTCCGGATGTCATCCTCTTTCGTCTGTTGAGATGAACACATCCTTTATAGCGCATGGTAGATCATTGGTTTCTTATTAATTAAGAAACCAAACATAATTTCAAAGTTGGACACAGCAAGTTCACCGTATTTAGCAAGTCACATGTAAAAAGGATATCAAAAATGTTAACTACATAATGATACTGATCTGTAAGAAGCCTGAATTAATTATTTGTCAGGTCTGTCTGCAACGCAACGAATAAAACACTTTTGAAATGCTTGTTTTCTGAATGGAGATTGGTTTGACTAAAGTTGGCTAAGCTAACATTGTAGCTGCTACTCAACTTAATCTAGTCATAAATACAACAGCTGCTATCTTGTGTGTATCTGACTCTGGTTTACACATAGAATTATAAGATTACAAAAAAGGAACCCTTTATCGTCCCACAGAGGGGACATTTACATACTGCATAGGAGCGGTGGGCTGCCATATGTACGCTGCCTGGGGGGAACGGTGCCTTGCTCAGGGACAGCTCGGTAGCGGTTGATCTTTCGGGGACTCGAACCAGTGACCTTCCAATTCCCAAGCCAAGACCCTGCATACTTCCCTACCACCGCCATTATTTATTTGAATATGAGGAACTGTAGAGCTCGGGTGCTGATGTGTTTCCCTTTACTGGTTCATCTTCAGCACTTCAGTCACGACAGTAGCAGAATCTCAACACTGACAGGCTTTCGCAACAGAGCGTCACAAAAATCTCTCGTTCAAATGTTGAAGTTGCGGCTATACGTGGGTAACACTCATTGCATGTCTTTGCCTCCTTCCAGGCTAGGCACACATTTGTGTCTTTGCATTTACTTTGTATCTTATCCCACCAAGCGGAAAATTAGCTTTGTGTCGGGTCCAAACCCTGGGAGCAGGGACATCAGTGAGGAACCTATTCATATATGTGTGTGTGTGTGTGTGTGTGTGTGTGTGTGTGTGTGTGTGTGTGTGTGTGTGTGTGTGTGTGTGTGTGTGTGTGTGTGTGTGTGTGTGTGTGTGTGTGTGTGTGTGTGTGTGTGTGTGTGTGTGTGAATCTCTGTCTCTCTCTGTGTCAATGTGTGTCTTGCTCTCTCTCAACTGCACTTGCTAGTGTTCAACACAACATCCTGCTCATCCAACACACTCTCACTCCCTAAACGTCCAGGAGCGACGTTTGGTCAGGGTCCCGTGGCGTGCAGTTGTGACGCTCCTAGGCTCCTTCAGCTTCATAAACGGACGCAAAGAGCTTTCAACTGATTGCAATGTATTACCATCGGCGGCGGTATTTGACGCTCAGGGAAGCACCGCACCCATTTATGTCGGCAGCCCTTAAAGGCAATGTGAGC
>NW_011366853.1:0-2022 GCF_000735185.1 Notothenia coriiceps
ACACACACACAACCAAACGCTAACACACACACACAACCAAACGCTAACACACAACCAAACGCTAACACACACAACCAAACGCTAACACACACACACAACAAAGCTAACACACAAACACACACACACACACACACACACACACACACACACACACACACACACACATCCAATCAAAGCAGACACCATGGAACCCTTTGATCTCTGGGTTTACACGCAAAGGTCTTTCTAAACATTCAATTTTAACTTTTTCCAAATATGAACACACACACACACACACACACACACACACACACACACACACACACACACACACACACACACACACACACACACACACACACACACACACACACACACACACATCCCCCATCTTTCCACACACACAGCAAATAATGAATTAGCGAAGGTTATTTTGCAGTACTGCACAACTTAAGGGTAAGGAAAGGTCTTGTGTGACTCAAAGCCATCCCACGCTTAATTAAGGAAACTGCATTAAATTTGTGTGTAAATAGAAACAGATAATTTCTCTGGGACTTTAAACTCAGTGGTAAAGGTAATTAAGAATAGCGATTGTTGAGGATTCAGCATGTGTAACTATGGGTCCATTAGCAGATGAAAGATGACAAAAGAGGTCTTTCTCATTTCCTAAATCTGCGATCAGTGATACTATAGTTAAATCCTCTAAGCCATTTGTTGGAGTTTTAGATAGGAAAAGGATGTAATGAGGTATCTACTTATTTTTAAATCACTACCTTTTAGTGACCTGAGTGTACCTTCTGACCTGTGCTTACAGGTTTGCGGGCACCAGAGAGGAAGCTAATCAATGACTGATGCAGGAGTGAGAAAATAAATCAATGTAATTATGCTAACAAAAACCGGGCTTTCATAAGTGCAACTTTTGTATGAATGTATACAGAAATTGAGACCTTTAAGACACTGGCCGCAGTTTGTAGGAAACTGAAATCATGGCAATACATCAGGGAGCTAATATGAAGATTATTACATGTACACTTTTTGGTAACCACCACTTTTTATGTTTTTTACTGACACATTTTATGTTGTAGAACAAAACATAAAAATCTTGTTTGCTCGTATAAACCAAATACCTTGGACACAAGGTAGCCCAGGAATTGCAAATATTCAAACACATTTTCAGGTTTAGCACTCATTCCGTCACCACTCTAGAGAGGAGTTCAGGGAGAGATCAAGTTAGCATTGGTGACTATGGCAACTGGCTAGGTTCTGCTCTCCCTTTACCGTTTGTAAACACAAACATAAATGTTTTGGCCAGAACAAAAGGTTCAAGGTTCTTTATTTGTCAAACGAACATAGCTACAGTGTAGTTATGTCGATAACAATCGTGTGTCACAGGCTTCTCCAACAGTGCAACACAAAACACAGATGGAAAGAAACATATAGTGCAAGTAAATAGTAAATACAAGAAGAAAATAGTTTGAAAAAGTGAAATAGTGCAATAAGAGTCTATATGCAAGTCATTGAAATATG
Organism: Notothenia coriiceps; assembly: GCF_000735185.1. NCBI lineage: Eukaryota > Metazoa > Chordata > Actinopteri > Perciformes > Nototheniidae > Notothenia > Notothenia coriiceps. Next base: position 1,507 of record NW_011366853.1, read on the forward strand.
AAATATTAGGTGAATAGATAAATATTTTTTAAGTAGCAGCCAGATGAATATTGTGGATGTTGTTTCAACCGTTCAGGTGTGTAACAGTCTTATTGCCTGTGGGATGAAACTGTCCCTGAGTCTGGTGGTTTTAGTCCGGATGCTGCGGTAACGCCTGCCAGACGGCAGCAGACAGAACAGTTTGTGGCTGGGGTGATGGGGGTCTTTTATAATCCTGAGGGATTTCTTGCTGAGCCGCTGGGAGTAAAGGTCCTCCATGGATGGCAGCTCCGTCCTGGTGATGTTCTGTGCAGTTTTCACCACCCTCTGTAAAGCCTTACGATTGAGGGCGGTGCAGCTGTACTCTATATGGTGCACCTGTAGAAGGTCAGGATACTCTCTATGGTGCACCTGTAGAAGGTCAGGATACTCTCTATGGTGCACCTGTAGAAGGTCAGGATACTCTCTATGGTGCACCTGTAGAAGGTCAGGATGCTCTCTATGGTGCACCTGTAAGGTCAGGATGCTCTCTATGGA
>NW_011366854.1:0-2158 GCF_000735185.1 Notothenia coriiceps
CCTTCACATTCCAACATAAACTGAATAGGCAGATTCGAAGGATTTATTTCTTTGGACATTTTATTTTAAATACAATAAAATCAAGTTATTTGGTAAAAGTAATACAAAATATATTAATAAAAAATATATATTTGTAATGTTTTTAAATATAATGTTTTGGAATATCTTAGGCCCTCAGAGAGAACTTAGTGCAACTATCATGCTGTTCGGTTGTCTCACTGCAAGAACAACTTTTACCACGTTTTACAGACAATATGTAGAGACAAATCGTAGTAATTTTCACAATTTAAAATAATAATTGCCTTAAATACATTGAAATGTGAAAGCTGACAAAAAAATCATGTTGCTTGTTGCTTGGTCAAATCTAAATGTAACCTTTTGCAAACGTATTAGCATCAAGATATGCTTAAAGTAAAAGTACTCATTATGCAGATTTGATCCATTTCAGAATCATAAATGTTTTGATGGTAATTATTGATGCATATATGTGTTTATCAAACTATTCTGTTTTACCTTCTTAGCATCCACACAGCTGTACACAGCAATTTGATTTGTAATCCCAACCGTCCTCTGATTTGATCTGTTCTCTCTTCCTCTCCCGGTATTATCTTGCACAGCACATTTGTCATTTCCTCTGCATTTCTCTCAGCCAGGTCAACACTGTGTAATGATGTAAGCTCCACGCAACTGATGAACACACAATTAAATTAGAGAGACCAAAAGCAGTGGAGAGAAGAGAGTTTAAAACAATAAAGGGAATAAATAAGAGGGGCCTCACCCTCAGGAAAATATCCCTCTTAATATTCATTAACAGAGAGCGGCGGGTGTGTGTGAGACTTGCCTACCCGACCAGAACACACGGATTGAAATATTTAATGGATGATGTAGGCCGCTCTCCAGGGAAACACTTCAGACAGATCTGTTTCTGGTACACAACATTTCTGCCATAATTTAACTTGGTAACAGACACTGATGCCATGTCACCAACTTGGTGTCACTCTTTGTGTGTGGTCTGGGGTTAATTGTTTGTCTTTTACGCTTTAATTCCTCGTAAATCTACCCTTAACCCTATAAGGCCAAGTGTATCATATTTGATACTTGAGTTTCTGAGACCTCTAAGTCATCCGAATGACTAGTACGTTCCTAAAAGACCTGTTGTATGCAATGTGATACATGTCTTCTGCCCTCTGGTGGATCATTCGGGCACTGCCGGCTGTAGATCGCTTTTAATGACCAAATCCAAAATGGCTACCGTCATGTAACGGTTCAGACGCTTTTGGAAGCATCATCTTTGTCAATATTGAATAAATTACGGTAAGAATTACTTTTATATTGTTACTGATATTTCACAATGAATATTTACTGTATTGAAGCAACTTATAATCAGTTTATATTTTGTAGCTTATTTCATAGAGAAATCGTGTTGAAAATGCATGTATCAAATAGTATACAGCAGGTTTTTGAGTACATTTCTCCGGAAAATATGTGACGTGGAAAATATGTGTCGTTGTAGTACATTTCATGATGCAATCTGCATTATGCTTACCACAATTCCAAAAACACTGTTTAGATTATTTAATTAACCTGTTTAGCCGAGAGCCCCCTCAGTCGGGGGGTGTGGGTGAACCTTCTGATCAAAAGTCGATAAAAACGATTAAAAACGCGGCTGAAAGTTAATCCATAGGTTAATCCAATGTGTCTGTCAGTGTCTGTCACTTTGAAAAAATTATTGATAATCCATAATTCCATTTCTATGTAAAAATCGGAGAATAAAAGTTAGCTGCTAATGCAATTCCTATGCATACCTCCTAAAGAATGTCATGCAGTTGATGAAATGATGGTGCCGTTCAACGGAAAAGTCTCATCTCCGTGTTTATATGCCAGCAAAGCCTCACAAATGGGGGTTCAAGATGTGGGGACGTGCTGGACAAAGTGGCTACCTTTATGACTTTGATGTTTGTCAAGGTCCAGAAAATCCAGACAAGGAGAGATCTGATGTTGGTGTTATTGGAGATGTTGTCCTGAAAATGACATCAACAGCAGCAGAAAAAATCACAGCAGGAAGAAATCACAACGTCTTTGCAGACAACTATTTCACATCAGTTCTACTGGTCGACCACCTGAAAGAGAGAGGAATCCACTACATAGGCACTGTCCG
>NW_011366856.1:0-3389 GCF_000735185.1 Notothenia coriiceps
CCTCGACAAAAAGCAATGGGATTTCTCCACAGGGTTTTGGAAAATAGCTGGAAATAAGGTCTGTGGAAAACAAACCTGTTTGATAAATGCACGTTTTGTTCAGCCGGATAATATCCACATGTCTACCCTACTTTTATAATTTTCGAATCATAAATCTAATCGATAGATTATTAAAGGGTTTTAGGACGTGTCACTGCACCACTAAGCCAACTCCATCGATCAAGCTGGCCGAAACTTTCTCTCCCTCTTCTTCTCATGCTCCCTGTCACTCTCCTTTAACTCCTCCGGTTACTTTCTTTTATTTGATGATTGTTTTATGCCCGGCGCTTGGCCGGTTACCGCTGATATTAAAAACATTTTGGCGAATGGTTAGGTGGCGCAATAGTCTGTAGTGAAGGAGCGCGCTCACGGGAGCCTGCTCGCGCTGCGCTCCGCAGCAAACAGCTGTTTGCTTTTCACCCAACAACGACAACCGACTCACAAAACGCTATGTTGTAGCGTTGATAAACGAAACAATTTAACTAAATTGCTAGTTAAAATACCAATACCACAGGACAATTTTTTTAAAGCAATATTTTTAGTGGCCCGAGCGGGTAAAGTACGTTATGCTGGCCCGGGGTGTCTAAATAGTGCTTCCGGGCCAGCGGGCCATTTAATGTCGAGCCCTTCCGGTTACCGGCCGGCCTACATCGTCCGACCGGCCCACTTCAGTACCGGCCCATCGGGATTCGTCCCGAACGTCCCGACGGCCAGTCCGCCCCTGACTCCAATGTTGCAGTGATTTTTGCTCAAGACACGAGGACCTAAAACATTGTGTAATGCACCATTAAACCACCAATTACCATATTCTCATAAATGTATCTCTTTCTGAAACTACTAAAAGGACACAACTCGAATTTTTTGTTTTAAAGGATCACAGAAAGAAAACTTGATTTTTAAAATGTAACACTTGAGTGGGAAATGCACTTGTCCCTTTTCCCATCTGTAATGTAACATGACCTTTCTTCAGTTGTTATGGCAGATACACTGGTGTTCGTGATGGGCAGGCACACAGCTGTCCTGAAAAGATTGTTACATTTAGGCTCTTATTTTCACATGATGGGAAGTGCAGTCGAGCGTGCAGGGTGCACAGGGCTTGGGGAATGCGTTTGGTATTTTCATATCCAGAAGCACGGGGTACACCTGCGGCGCAGTTGGAAGCTAGATAGGATTAGGAGGAATACATTATTGGTTGGTGTGTTAGGAGCGGGCATCTATTCTGGATAATTAAATCTCCCCCCTCCCCCCACCCTTTCACTCAAGCAAGGCACTTGTTTAATAACAGAGAAGAAACTCCACACGTGCTTACTCTTGGGGGAGAAGTCAGATTTAGCTATGTTTACATGTAAATTATAATTATACTGCCAAACATATTAATGTAAATGTGTAAAATATTAATTTGATTGCATTAACTGATAAATCCCCATACTAATCATTTTTTACATGACTCTTTGATTAAAATTGGAATGTTCAATATATTTCATCACAGCTATTGCATGTCTCTATAGCTATTCAAAATGCAGACACAAGAAGCAGAACCCTGTTTAAAAGAAGGAGATAAAGCATGCAGTACTTTATTTTCTATGAATCATCTCCTGTGCTCCACTGGTGACATAACATGCTTCGAATTGCAGATGAAAACCACAAAGAAAGAAGGTGAATTATCATTCAACTCATCGAGTTGTGTGTATTTCTTTCTCCAAGGTAACCCCTCCCAGCCCACCTCCCTCCACTATATGAGTCCCTACCAGATGAATGCATATGCCATGGCCCTGAAAGCAGTAGGTGAGATTATCCAGGACTACGACAGCGACAAGCTCTTTCCTGCCTACGGTTTCGGAGCTAAGCTGCCCCCTGATGGCAAAATCTCCCACGGCTTCCCACTGGTAAGACACACACAAACATATGCATTCACACATACAAGACACACACGGTCCAACCATAGCAGGGTGTGGTTCGGGAACCAGGAGTTGTCGCTGCGGCAACAGCTGGTCGCACAAGTTGAGGACTTGGCTCATCCCCATGCCAGCGGGAATTTCCCAGCATCCCCTCCACTTCCTCCTTCCATCCTCCTGACAGATCAGGGCAATCATTTAAAAACGGCTGGATGCTAAGCTAAACTGAAAACCACCTTTTACTCACTAGTTTGGCCTCTGTTGCACCTCTTATGAGTTCCTGTACCTTATGGAAGGTGGACGAGTGTCTTTAAAAAAACTAAAAACAAAACACCTGTACATAGAGCTTATATTGCGTTTTACAACCACCACATGATCAACCTGCCAATTGCCTAAGAAAGAAGAGTACTAGGATCCGTAAACCGCAAGTTCGAAGACAATTTTATTATAAAGTATATTAATGCTACGCTAATTCTAAAAAGTGAAACGTTTTCATTGTTACCAAGGTGGATGCTGCTATCGATATTATTTATATTATGTTTTGTAACTGTTTAATGGTGTTATCTTTATTGCTACTCCCTTCCCCGTCAATTTATATTGTTGGTCCACAGCGCAAACTTATTAGTTTAACAAAATCCGCATCTAAAATGGTGGCATAGATACGTTATTTTTCCCTGTGCAATTCTCCAACCCAGTCTCACATCTCACATCACACATCATATCGTCATAAACAAATACCGGAAACAAACGTAGGCAAGATCCTCAGCTCGGTGATTGGATGGTTTAGCCCCAAAGCACGTTGGGAAATGGTGTTTATGTGATGTGAAATCAGAAAAAAAATGTTTGAATAAAATAATACTTTATTCCGAGTGTGCTTGCTTTTCTCTTTGAAAGTCATCACATAACGGCATTGTAATACACGGTTCGGCTGCATTAAATCTTACATATCTGCCGTAGTTCTCTATTTATAGAGCCCTGATGAGAAGACTTCTAGACAAACAGGAAGAACTGCTGCCAAAACTGAATGTGACGTGGATCAGAAATATATCAGCAATTAAACAACATCTTCCATTTCTTTTCACACAATACGTCTCCTCGCAGTATCAACACTAATTCGGCTGACTTTTATATTTGACGCAATAGGCTAGTTGCACAAGATGGCGTCTATCAACTTCCGGTGGCTGGGTGTGAGCCTGAGTACTTCCGGTCTTCGGTGTGGAGTTGTTTGGGCAGTTAGCGATATACATACGATAGAAAGAGAGAGAGAGATAGATAGATAGATAGATAGATAGATAGATAGATAGAGAGAGAGAGAGAGAGAGATAGATAGCAAGATACATAGCATACAGATAGCGATATAGTTACTGATAGATAGCATAGATTGGAACATTCTACAGCTAAAATTGAAATTGAGTAATTTTATTTCTCTGAATGTTTTTAAAGCACGTCTAAGTG
>NW_011366857.1:0-1823 GCF_000735185.1 Notothenia coriiceps
ATTATACTAGATGATTCTAAATTGAGAAGGTAACATGTCCATGGGGGTCACTCAGTAGCATGAAGGACATAGCTAATTACATGTGAAGGATAGAAGATTACTCTGCTTTAACTGGACCGTCAGTCTTTTCTAAGGAGATCAGGCAAATCTACGAGGAAGACCCTTCAGCTTAACCAAAGACTCACTGAGTGTCAGTTTATTGGAGAAGGTCACAATTAGTAATTTAAATACTTTACTGCAGCAATTCAGCAGAAAACTCCAATCATCTGACAGAGTCATTTACAATATTAAATGACTTCATTATGAGGGATACAAACCTATCTCTGACGATACAAACCTATCTCTGACGATATTTATCATGTTTTTTAGACTGTATTATCACATGTTTATTTTTACATGTAAGCATTGGAAAGCAGTGAAGTGATAAAAAAAAACTCTGACATGCAAGGTTTAACTGAGGGTAAGACGAACAAAAGAGCACTGTGGGAGAGGCAGTGATAAGAGGCTTAACGTTGGCTCAGTTCAGGGAAGTGAATTTACTGCCATGTGAAACAGAGTAGAAAAAGAGAAGGGAGGTGGTGCAGGGGGTTCTTACTGTAACTAAATCTGAAACAATCTGTTGTTTTAAATTGTTACAGAACAAGTTCACAGTCAGTCAGTTGTTTTCCACTGGATGGTCATATGCTCGCCTTTCTTTATACAGTAAGTCAGCATAAACAAATTATTTTTAATGTGTGTGGAATACACTTTCAAAAGTTACGCATGCAATGAAAGCTTTCCAACAATAGCTACAGTTTTTAAAAACAGTTCCAGTAAATTAGTAAAAGCTTTTGGACAGTGGCATACATTTTGGAAGGAAATGCATGCATGTTGAAACTATATTTTTATTTTAACATAATGAAAGTTTTTCCTAAACAGTGAAACCCCTGCAACTTTCAGGTGTAACCGTCACGTATTGTAGCTAACTGAGCCAGCTTACACAATTAATGTTAGCTTGCTAATGTGTTAACTTGTACAAACACAATAATACATTAAAGGGGACCTATCATATCAAGTGTCAGAAAACACAACCCTCTCTATTTTCCTCCATACCCAAATCTCTAGAAAAAGGGGCTGCAACGGATCTGATAAAAACTGATCCAGATTTGAACACTGTCCTGACGTCAGGACGGTGGCGCTACGGCTATTGGTCAGTTCTCCACCTATCAGGGGAATGAGAGGTTGGGCCACGGCCGGCCATTGCTGCTCGAAAGCGCTGGAGACGCTGTAGTACATATGCCAGGCCTGTAAGTGGCGCTGTAGTCTGCCACAAAAGCAGCGAAGAAGACTTCCCGTGCATTGGTTGCCCTTTATTCTTCGCTGTGGCTCTTTTTCTCCCTCCCCGAGGCAAGCGTTTGCTCCCGCTGCTGTAATTCAATGCAATCCCTCCCCGTCGAGGCAAGCACTGTAATTCTCTCCGGTTAGTCCACCAGCAGATGACAAACACCCACCTCTGTCACAAAGGAACAAGGGGACCGTGCGGCAGAGTTTCAGTTAGGTTTTCTTTCGCCGGTCAAGATGTCCGGTAAAGTTTAAATCTTTCGGACAAAATTTGAAATGTATTTTGAAAACAGAAACGTTTAAATATACCTTATATAGGTATGGCCCTACAATATATCATTTAAATATAGCATGATAGGTGTCCTTTAAATACATGGGAGGCGTGTGGCGCAGTAGAGCCAGTGGATAGAGCCTTGGTGTTGGGATCAGGGGGTCACAGGTTCAAACCCCACTGCAGTCAGCATGTCGTTGTGTCCCTGGGCAAGATACTTCACCCCAAATTC
>NW_011366858.1:0-2585 GCF_000735185.1 Notothenia coriiceps
GCTGTTTGTTACACAACAAACTGGAGGAGAGCTCTCCTCTCAGACTGAGAGGCTCAGGTGAGCTAAAGGACTCTCTGAGTGTTTAGATAGTTAACTTTAGTTTAAGTTATCTCAGTGGGTCTCAAACGGTTTGGTCAAAAATTATTCAAAAGATTATTTCCGCGGCACACCTTCATATGATCATTATAGTTATAAAAAAAATAAGAGAATAAAGGAAAAACAGTTATGAAATACTATATGGCAGTAAAACAAGAATACAGTTTGAAAGGGGAGTGATTTGTAAAATATTCATAAAGAAAAAGAACATCTGCTTACAGTTGTGTTTCATATGGATGTTGAGAGATGTATCCATAGATCTCTTAATGTTGCTCTCAAAGTGCACCAGATTGATGCTTTTAACTTCAATATTCAAAAAATATCTTCCCGGGGGAGCATCCCCCCGGACCCCCCTAGAGGAGGTGAGGTCCGATCCCCACTCGTAAAAAATAGCGCTTTACTCCTGCCTATATGCAGTGAGCTGATTATCAAGCCTTCATTGTAACAGTCGCGGGTTTACTGTGTGTTTGCGTGTGGGGAGTGCTTTTGTGCGTGCTCTATAGTGCCCGTAATAATGTTCACTGGAGTCCAGCACCTCAGCACCCCCACTCTAAATACCTTCCCGCGCCTCTGGTCCCGCCCCTCAGCCTATCACGTACAATGTTTTGGAGCGCTAGCCAATAGAAGCACGAGGGTCACATAGTGACGTCACTATGTTACGGAAGAAAACAAAGAAGTCCAATGGAGGTGTTTCAGGCACGGTGGGTGTGTGGGATTTTGAGCTTTTGCAGACCATTTGCATGCACCAAATCCTGGAAAACCCCAAAAAACATTACTTTCTTTTTCTAGACTTGAATGTGAAAACAGAACGTGATAAATCTGTTAGAAGCTTTTCAGTCTGACAATCCAAACTCAAGTCTAGTGATTAAGTGTGGTTTGGAGAAGAAAGATAAGTGGAGAGAAATCTCTTCAGAGTGAGCCCATTTCACACGCATCAAATGTTCTCTCTCATTGTTGGAAATGAACAGTTTGCGGAACTTTCAATTTGTTAAAGAAAAGACTGTGACCAAAAAAAAAAAATCATCAGTAAACACACACACACACAGTATAGAATGTGCTAGCTAGCTCATTAAGAGCGGCAAAAAAAATGCTTTTCCCCATTAATGTAAAAGGAAACCATCTGAAGGCTTCAGTTTTGGTAACTGTTAAAATGGCGTCATTGATAAGTGTGTTAGGGCACAGCAGACATTTCCACTTGACCTCATTAATGAGGACTTCCTTTTTTAATTAATTTCATTATTATTTCAGTGGCTGTATAATATGTTTCTAATGGTATAATTAATCCACCTGTGTTATATATAAATATAATAGATCTTTGAGTTGTAAGTGTCTCACAGGCGTAGTGTAGGTTATTATTGCCATTTGTTTTATTGGTGTTGATGTATATATTTTTTTTTTTTCAGTTTTTTTTTCATTTCTTTATGGAGTGTTTGTTTATTTCCTTTTTTATCCTTGGTTAATTGCCTTGGAGTTTAACTATTTTTCAGTATTTCCTTTGTTTCCTTGAGCCACTTAGACACATTTTAAACAGACACATTTTTGTATTTGTTAGCTTATTGTTGTGGTGACTTGTCTGGCCTCTCATGACGTTTTGATGTTATGCAATGCAAAATACTCAAATAACATGATAATATGATCATCTTTGCTTCTATTTTGTTGTGAAATACTATTTTACCGTGTTTCGAAGGTGCCTTCCATACAGGCAAACCATACCTATGTCTCCTAAAAATTAGGTCACAACTGACAACATTATTTGACCTTTTCACAAACGAAAAACAGTCTCTCACAGTAATGTTTACCCTCATAGTGACTAATGGGTTTCCAAAATAATAATAATAATAATAATACTACACAGGTGTAACTTATTACATCGCAGCTCTGCCTCCCTTACTATCATTACTCCCACCTGCTTCTCCTGCTCGACCAATCAGAATGTCTGCTTGTTACCAGGAGGTAGTACATGGAACAGGAAAGAAAGTGTCTCCGGGTACACACACAACTCGGTGAACACACACAGACACACCGCACCCAGCTCGTCTTCCTCTCCGGCCATCCAGCCCCATTCTGGATGTGTTCTCCCCCCCCCCCAATGACCTGAGTCTCAGAGAGCAGCCTGTTGTTGTAACTAATCCCTCACTTCCACTCCCTCAGTCAAGGTAAATATATACTGGCCTAGCCTGTCTGTCTGCCCTGCTGCACACACACACACACACACACACACACACACACACACACACACACACACACACACACACACACACACACACACACACACACACACACATCTCCTTTGCATTAGTGCTTTACAAGAGAACTGTAAGTGAGATTGAATGAGCCGAGCAAAGGTTGGGCTACTTAACAGTGTGTGTGTGTGTGTGTGTGTGTGTGTGTGTGTGTGTGTGTGTGTGTGTGTGTGTGTGTGTGTGTGTGTGTGTGTTTTATGAACGCGGCTCCAAACTTCCACAGTCTGATGGTGGCTGTGTGCTGCC
>NW_011366859.1:0-2231 GCF_000735185.1 Notothenia coriiceps
GTGTGTGTGTGTGTGTGTGTAGGTGTAGGTGTGAGGTGTATGTCAGGAAAAACAAAGCCTTTCAAGTTTTGTTGAACAAGGGTGAACTTATTATTGAGTCACCAGTCCACGAATACCTTTCTATCCCCATCTGTGTTACTGTAACTGACAGTTATTATGTTTGTGCATATATGTGTGTGTGTGTGTGTGTGTGTGTGTGTGTGTGTGTGTGTGTGTATAAACATGTGATGCTGTTGATTTGACAGCAGACAGATGGGAGGTTTCCTCCTGGTAATTGGCCAGATGTGAAGAACACACCGTGATATGATGTGTGTTTACTGTCTCCATGTCCACTTTTTTTATTTCAAACTAAGAAAACGCCACAAACCCACACAAGCAGCAATAGGTACCCCCCAGAGATAAATGAATATAAGCACACAGACATGAACTTACTGTACTCATGTTAAGACACACACCAACACAAACACACACAGCAGGAGGAGCTCTCCCCACTGTGTCTGCATTTAAATAAAATGTCATTCAAGTGAGCTTTTTTCACGCGACAACACACAAGATACAATATATTTCCCTTCCACTTATCGTCTCTCCTGCACTCATATGATTTAATTTCACAAACGAACTAGTGTAATGAAATAAGCAAACAGCACAGTCAGATGAGCTAGTTCTAATATAAGTGCTTCTCATTGTTGTGCGGACTTCAAATTAATGAATGGAGCTATTCAAAGTAAGTGAAGGAGATACTTTGTTTCTATAACGAAGTCACAGTTATCTTAATAGCCTTTTGCTGCATTATAGCTCAGCGTTCTTTGGACAAAGAGCGCAGACATCTTTCTGAGCACTTCAGAGTCGTGCCGAGTCAAAACTCATGTTGTTGTCAGCAGGAGGTTATATGAAGGAAAAGAAAATCAACCCTGCTGAATGCCATTATTTGAAATACCACTTGTGATTTAATTCCATGTTCCATATGTGTATTTTGTGCCTGGACTGTGACATGTAATATGCTTTAATGTTCTCTGAAGTCCCTTTTAACAATCAGGGTCCAAACCACTATACATCCCAGCCAAATAAATCCGCACTGTATGCTGTTTGCCTCAGCCTCTCTCGTTTTAACTCATCATAGGAGACCAGCTTATGTTTTCAATCACTGCAGGTAGATGGAATAAAGCACCTGAGTGGGTCTAATATTCACTAAACAAATTCCTCCTGCTTGATGCCTGTTATCACAGTATGTAAGCTGCAAGAAGCACTTTGCCAAACAGACTGCAATTACACAAAAGGACCATTCGTCACTCTATGTGGAATCGACGTCAATGCATTACATATAATCACCATGAAGCATAAAGTGGAAGTGGGTTTTGGCTTTTACACAACATATTTTCACAGGATTGTCTTTAAAAGGTTTCTTCAGGTGTTTCTGTACATCAGTTAATAAGAAAAACAAAAGCAACATGGTAGTAGGTTGGAATTAGCTCAGTTTTTAATGAACTTAGTTTGGGAACCAGGGGGTTGTTGGTTCAAGTCCTCAAATGGACTTAATGCTGAATATGGACCGGTAATGTAAGAGGTGCATAGTAGCTGCACATGTTCCTAATAGCATGATGGGTTAAATACAGAGACTAAATGTAACTGTGTGTACATGTGATGATAAAACATTATGTAATTGAGAATAATTGGTCAAAATTTGTTTTTTTATTTTGTTTAGTGGTATATTGAGACATCCTAAGGCACATATATACTGTAGACGTACTCTCTTTGATCTTAAGAGGCTTTGCACTTATTTATTTTCTTCTCAGAGTGTACCAGAATGCGTAGTTTATATGTTAGTATTTCTAAAAATCTTCTGGGGGAGAATCCCCCCAGACCCCCCTTCTGCGGTTAGGTTTTCAGCATGTGGGCCTTTTTATACAGTTCAGCTTTGATTCCATCATCTCATTAAACCTTTTTTAAAAGCATACTTTAGTTCTGTGAAGGGATACAGGCATATATGCACTTATATTAATATTGTATGCTGAAAAGCGTATATATTACAGCACGTTTTTTTGTTGAATAGATTTGAGTGCTTCAAAATGTTGGGTCGCGATGTATTGACCAAGTAAAAAGTGGGTCCAGAGGCCTGACCAGTTGAGAACCACTGCTTTAGCTCACCTGAGCCCCTCAGTCTGACAGGGGAAGACTCTCCTCCAGCTTGTTGTGGAAACAGCTCCTTATGTCCGTTAGTGCAGCTAGCTAAC
>NW_011366860.1:0-2271 GCF_000735185.1 Notothenia coriiceps
TTCCTTCTGACTTCCTTATAGAGCCCCTCCTCCAACACACACGAACGCGCACATGACCAATGAGGGCACGAGATAAGTTTGTGCACGAGATGGAAGGCTGACAGGCAGGTAGGCCATCCAGTTATTTTAGCCTTGTGGTGAAAACAGCCTGTTCAGTTTTGTATCTATGGTTTTGTCCCCTGCTAACTGGAGCCGCTTCATTTAGCTGCCATCTGATTGGTTGCACAGTTAAAGGTCTGCGGTAACTAGGTCAAAATTGAAATAATTTGAACTTTGAGCACAGTGCAAGCACACATGTAGCGTCAGCGCAGAGACGTTTTACTGTGTATCGTGTGAATACAGCTTTAGAAAAAGTTGCCCCTAACTACACCAAACCACAAATTGTTATTATGTTTCTATCTTGGAAAGGTAAACAATTTATTAATTTGTCAGCGTTACAGGTGTTGGTTAGTGCTAGATGTATTCTGACATATAAAAGACAACACACTGCAGCTGGTTATTCTATTAAATTACTCTCATGTACATCTATAGACTTGTGTGTTGGTTGAAAGGAGAAACTGCTCGTGGCTCTTAAAAAAGCAACTCCACCGGCACATCACATATACTATTCAAAACGTAAACAATAGGCCAATCAATACCCAAGAACATGATGAACTCCTTCCTACAGCTTTAAAAATGACACAGGACCTTGGTGTAATTGTATATATATATACATTTCAGCAAAGTACTCCACCTAGGACCAAAAGTTGAATGCAGCTGACCATGGGGATTGCTTTGTGTGGCTTTATTTACACTGAATGACAGCGCAAAAGACATTGCTGAGTCTGGTTTTAAAGATAAATGGGTAAAGTCATCCACGATTATGCTGTAATCTGACACATAACTCATAGTACTGATAGCAAGACCTGTCAGGTACACACAGAGTATAAACAGGATGACACGGAATTCAATTAATTACACTTACTGTGAGTGCAGCTTAAGTTAGATCTACCAGTAAATATTGCCAAATCGAGGTGCAAACCATGATGTTGTATTTAAAGTTCCTTAAATTGATTTTAATTCTCATATTTTCCACGCGGTGTTGGCACAAAGACAGATAGACAGTGCATATACTTAACACACAGTGCTGAGTGAGGTTAAAAAGAAGCTATGAAGAGACGCTTTCAGGTCGTTGCAGTAATTTGATACAAACACTGTACTGCTGATGAATTACTATCGTGCAGTATAGACGAAACGTTCATGTATTGCTGAATATGGTTTCAGCAAGTTAGTGACAAAGCATATTGGAGATACATTTTGCTGAATGGACTTCCAAAAAGGCAAATCTGTGAAGTCACTCTGTTTGCAGATGACAAAGGACTCTGGTGTAATTCGATAAACAGAATTAGATAAATTACCCTAAAGGTAAAGGTACCCTGCCAATTGCTACTTCACAAAAAGGTAAGACTAGTGGTTTGCCAATAGCACGTGTAAAGTAATATGCTGTACATTAGAGCAGGGGTTCCCCCGAGTGGTGGTCGCGAGATGATTACAACATTTAAAAACATAAAAACATTTTTCAGGGGCGGACTGGCCATCTGCATAATTTCCCCGCAGCGGGGCTCCCCCCGTATCTAATCCACTAGCGCAGTGTTTCTCAAACTTTTTCATACCAAGGACCACGTAACTAATAAAAAAACACTCACGGACCACCTAACTCCACAAATATCCCAAAACAATAGGCCTGCTTCCCACTCCAACAGTACATAACAGCCTAATAATGACAGCTCAACCGTCTCTATATCGCCTCGTTCACACATTAGATTAATAGGGTTACGCCGAGCGTCGAACAACACTTTGAAATGGGATGGAACCACGGCAGACTGTCCAAAACTGGATTTGAACGGGTCCACCCCGTCAAAAAAATCCCCGTCTGAAACATGCACTTGTCAAGGTTCAGAGGCAAATATGGCATAGCCATCGATCATCTTACTTTACATTACATTACATTGCATTTAGCTGACGCTTTTATCCAAAGCGACTTACAATAAGTGCGTTCGACCAACAAGATACAAACTTGAAGAAAACAGAATCAGATAAGTACATCAGGTTTCATAGAGCTAAAACATTTCAAGTGCTACTCAACTAGATAAGCCAGTCCTTTATTAGTATATAAGTGCTTTGTTAGTAATTATATCGCTCGAAGTGGAGTCGAAAGAGATAAGATATACTTTATTGATCCTAAGTTGGAAACCTTTGCGTTACATCAGCATGTGTAACAGTTGTAAATAT
>NW_011366861.1:0-1677 GCF_000735185.1 Notothenia coriiceps
TGGGTTCAGTCTGTGGACTGTTAAGCTAGCCCGGCTACCGATATAGAGATGTGCTCTGAAGCGAGAAGAGGTGTTTGAATGACGCATGCGACGTAGCGCAAGCTACTTATAGGTGGGTGGATTCCCTGACGCTGACATCAAGATCACCAGCCAATCAGGATTGGCGTAATGAGATTGATGCTTCTGTTTGCTCCGCGGATGAGGCGCATCCCATAGTGAGACATCGAACGGAGTGTTATGAATGAGAACAGGCTTTATAAAAAGGTTAACTGAGGTAGGCAGCGTCTTATGAAGTTACCCTCTTTAATACACATTGGTTTTCCAGAGGGAATGTTAAATGTCAGGCCACCTCTAACCTGGTCACAAGATGTTTTTTTTTACTTCACTGGAGATCCTCTTTTAAATTGGAACTACTATTTTTTATATTCATGGGCAGCACAGAATTGTGTAGTCATGATGATGAACTGTTGAAAAGAAAAAAAAGTAAAGAGGGCAAAGAAGATAGAGAGCTAGTCGTCAGAGAAAGCAGCAGAAAAGAGTTTATGGAGAAGACAATGTGGACAATCTTGGACAGTTACAGAAAATCAGTGCTGCCATCATTCTAAGTTTGTAGCTGTCGATGCAGTTCCAGCAGTTATGCTTGCGAAAGGGATTATTTTTTCTTAGAGGAAGCAATGTATTTGTTTAAATTAATAAAATCACATTTAAATCAATATTTGTTATAAACCAGATAATGTCCTCATGTAACATTTGGGTCATCTGTGGATGGCAACCAAACGTTTTACAAAAACTACAGGAACCTAAGCCTATCCACTGGAGAATTAAACTAAATTGGTAAAGGGGCTTCAGGTCGAACAAATGTGTTCTCAGCACCGACTTTAAATCTCTTTCAGGCTTCAGTGCATTTTCAGGGATGTTCTCCTAATCGCTTCCGTGTAAAACTTTGACCTTGGCTGTTTACTGCAAAGCCCCTGGTGAGCGGAGATGAGACTTCATTGTGGTGTTTGATAAAAGATACTCCTGTTGAAAAGCCAGAAAACTGGACTAAATATCAGTTATGTCAATTTGTTGTATAGCTAATACACCAATGCATACTCAACCTGAAAATATGATATCATACTCAGTGCTTAAGGTCATAATCATAAGTCATTATCAGTGCTTTCACGTGTCTTTAAATGCAAAAGTTTGTTCAAACACTCAAAGGGATGAGCTTCTTCCTACAGGGTAGAAGACAACTTTGAAACACATGCATAGTATCATGTTTCATAGCACATAAGGTTGCTGTGGTTGTTGCCATATTATATATCAAAGTAAACACTAAGTGATCTATTAGCAGGGTAGCATAAATCTTCTCCTCTCATATTAAACAGTAATGGTCCCCGCAGCACAGGTGGTCCAGCGTTTGTGTTTGACCCCAGCCAAACCTGCCAGACTAAAGCAATTATAATATCTGGCAGGCAGCGTTGTGACCGGGGGTCTAGCCAGCTCTCTGATCAAATTATGAATGATGCAACACATTGTTAATGAGTGCAGACGGTCCAGAGGATTCCAGGTAATTGATTAATAGAGTCTTCAATCATCTGAAGCAGCCTACCATGACTTTTATCAAAGGCTTTACAGTTTTCACTTGGGCCTCTTTGAGTCAGGTGTCAGGGGGACAAGGTGACAAAATGTTGG
>NW_011366862.1:0-3038 GCF_000735185.1 Notothenia coriiceps
AACACTGATACATATTATGTAATCATTTAATAAAAAGTGCAGTATAATGCACACAATCCAACTTTCCAGCTGTTGCCATCTATCGGCAAAAGTAATCATTTCAATACTTACAATACTGTATGATAAATAATATCAATCCAGTTATCAACTCTAGGTCTTTCTGGTTTTAGCCACTTTCCTGCCAGTTTAGAATCTAAAATAGATATCCAACAGGACATTTTGTAATGGATGGGTGCCATAATACATGGATGCTAAGCCATTTCCTGTCAGACTCTGAAATGAATACATTAACAACTGTTTTTTTTTTTTCTCCAGGTGGAGACTGTGCCACTCTGTTGAAGAACATCGGGGCTCTGCCTGTGGAGCTGACCAGGATGTACTTCGCTGAGACAGTTTTAGCCCTGGAATACCTGCACAACTATGGCATCGTCCATAGAGACCTCAAACCCGACAAGTGAGTGTTAAAAGCTGCACTAATTAAGATTTTAGGAGATCAAATGACTACATGTGATATGAAAGGGCTTGCTTGTAATGATTAACTCACAAAAAATGATCACCCAATGTTTATTTTTAGCATCTTGCAGCTAATTATTATGATTTTACAGCGAGCAACATACTAACAGATTTGTTTGGCAAGGACTTGAATGTTACACATGTTACACTTTAATTGATTGCAACAGTATGATGTAGCTGTAATGACACAGGTAGTACAGGTAAACAAAATAATGTTAAGGGGATTAATGAAAATGAATGCAGCCTTCTGGGTAAAACTAACAGGCCACAATATATCCAAATGAGCTTGGATTCATCTCATTTGGCAAATTGAGGCAGACAGAAATTAAATCTAGATACTTCTGTTGTCCTTCTCGGTCGGAAAGTGCAGTTTCTCTGTGTATTCATCTGTAGCACGCCAGTCTCATGTGTCCATTCCTCCACTCAAGCCCTCTCCCTGGTGTATTATGCAAGACCTGCTGACGAAAACAATAAATGACAACCTGTGATCATGACCACACACTCCATTCTATATGGATTTTATTGCAATGTACTAGAATGGAATGCATATTTCCTCTCTCCAAATAGTCTACTGATCACCTCCATGGGACACATCAAACTTACGGACTTCGGCTTGTCGAAGATGGGTCTAATGAGCCTCACCACCAACCTGTACGAGGGACACATTGAAAAAGATGCGAGAGAGTTCCTGGATAAGCAGGTAAAGTTGCAACCTAGTAGCAGCCTCTACTATAGGTAGTATAGATACTTTATCACCATATTATAGTGGAAGCAGGATGCAGGAAGATATATTTCATTAGCAACCATTTGAATGAGCTGTGTGACGGGATGTTTGGTGGATGAACAGGCGACTGCCACTCACAGCATATTTTATTCTTCTCCAGCCATGTGTATAAACCTGCCTAGTCATCTAGCAAAATCCATCATCTCCAAAAAAAGACATTGCATTACAATCAATGCATCCTCTGTAGTCTGAATTAGTGAACCATTATTGATTCCCATCTCCATCACAATCCCATTTTTAGCAATTATAGTTATTGTTTATGCTCTGAATGAAGCTGATCATAATCAGTCAGCTCTTCTGGGTGGAAGCAGCATCTGTTTGTCTGCCAGTAATCAACTCACATCTGTGGATGAAAAGGACCTGGGCTTTCTGTTTTTCATGATATTCTGATCAGGAAAGTGTTTCTAATTCTCTCAATGAGGATGTCTTTGTTGTGTAAGACAGCAGGTAAACACTGTGGTTAATTGGAAAAATACTTTTCATATGATTTGCATAAACCCACATTTCCTCTTACAATCTAGTTGTTGTATTTTTAGTTTAATTAGATTTTTAAGTAAAGTAAAATATAAATGTTGTGTTCAGCAGTTCACTTTTGAATTAAATGATTTATTAGTTTCCTTTTTTTTGATGAGGGAGAATTTGAATAAAGATAGAGATGTTTTTATTTAGTCAAATTGTTTAACCTGTTAAATAACTTTTTGGTACAAATTCTATATCAGAAACAACCTTGACACAATCTTGCGATGGGATCGCACCAACCACCAAATGGCTCCTTTCTATTTATTATGACAATCAGCATATTTTTATATTTCTGCAGGGGACCTTAAAGCCTGCGTCACACTGTCCCGAAATTGACACCCGATGGACACACGATAAAGGAAATGTTCAAATTCGGCTCTGATGGTAACAACATCGGGCCATTCTTGAGGGCATCTTAAGCCATCGTATGACCGCCGGTGGAGTTTCTCAGGCTCCGGCAGCAACTTCGTGAGCGGAAACTTCGTAAGGCACTCGTGAGGGCATCTTGTCAAATCGTGTCATCTTCGTTTTATCAACGGTGCCGTCGGGCATTCGCCCTCAATCTAATCGGGGTGAATGCCCGATGGCAACGATGATAACAAGATGCCCTAACGATGGCCTTACGAAGGGCAAAATGGACACAAAAATTCAACACGAAAATTAACCTTCGCAAGGTCCTTCTGCAATTTGTTGGCATGCCAAACATTTTGCCACAGCTCACGAAGTTGCTGCTGGAGCCTGAGAAACTCCACCGGCGGTCATACGATGGCTTAAGATGCCCTCACGAATGGCCCGATGTTGCTACGATCAGAGCCGAATTTGAACATTTCCTTTATCGTGTGTCCATCGGGTGTCAAATTTCGGGACAGTGTGACAGGGGCTTTAACAGATAATAGGATTAATAGGATAGAAAATCATGCACACTTTAGGGTAGCCACTCATAATAATAATAGTAATAATAATAGATTACATTTGTATAGCGCCTTTCAAGGTACCCAAGGCCGCTTTACAAGGTGAACAACAAACAAACGGGGCAAACGCTTTCGAGTCAGTTTGAGCTATGTTTTATCAATTTGTATGCTTTTATTTGTCTGTCCATAGCCCTTATGTGCCTTTTATCTATTATTGTAATATGATATTTTATTATAATGTTATGTGGCTGTGAAGCACTTCGGTAAACCCTCTAATTTTAATATGTGCTATATAAATAAAGTGGATCGGA
>NW_011366863.1:0-2182 GCF_000735185.1 Notothenia coriiceps
ACAGCTGTATGAGTGTGTGTGTGTGTGTGTGTGTGTGTGTGTGTGTGTGTGTGTGTGTGAGAGATTAAAAGTTTCTTGTTGTTATCAGAGTGACACTTCTTGATGCTACTTACGGTAGAGTGGACAGCAGAAAGCAGAACATGGATATGAGTCCTATCACCACGCTGCAGTACTCCCACACATTGTCCACACACTCCTCCAGCAGGTAGAGGATCCACGGGGTCCCGTTCACACACACCAGCCGGCCAGGAGGAGAGCTCCAGTTTCCTGCAGCCACGTCCGCACTCTTCCCGGGGAAACGAGCGGTGGCCATGGCCCAAATGCCGGCTCCGTTCCCCGGCTTCCTGCACGCTGTCCTCGCTCCTGCGACTGCTACTTCCAAATCTGGAGTAGATGTGGTTTAATCTAGCAACAAGCCTAATGAAATGAGGTCTGACACAGCTGCCTGCTTCATAAAATAGATCCGTCATTTGACGAGACTGCAAGACAAAACAAACCCACAACAGACATCAGGGAGCTGAACCATGGAAGTATAAAGATAACTGGTTACACCGTTCGTTCCTTTCTATGAGAGTTGCTCAGTGGCGAGTGAAGCCCAAAATGTAGCGACCGTAGATTCAGAAAGTACCCGTATCATCCAGGATTTCACTACATAGCATGCGCAGTGGAGTTTCCATTAAGCCCCGCCTCCGACTTCCCGCTCTCGGCTTTCAGCTTTTACCACATTTTACAACTTTTGGACCATCACGATTTAAATAAGGGCTATGAAATTGTTCGTGCTGGGTAGTTTATTTAGTAAAATATGATACGCAAATTTACAGACGTCTCTTTCCCAATATAAGTCAAAGGAAAAAAGTATTTTTGGGCCAAAATTACGTCACGTGAGTTGTAATACCTAGGGTTGGGCGATACTGCAAAATGAGATAATGCAAAAGTGTTATTACATACAGCCATATTATATTTCAGGTTTGAGGTATATATGTTTATAAAGGTATATTTTTCAGTTCCAGTCAAAATAATTAATTTAGATGTATTAATATCACTGTCTGAATAGTCTATATTTCATCAGTCTGCAACATTACTTATAAGTACCACCGTTGGGCCACTACGACAATTTGCTTCAAAGTCTGGCACTTCCTGGGGGCTTGAACTGAACAAGTCAGAACATCTGTTTTATTAGTGATTAACCTTATTATTCTAGAAATCCTTCCATATTGTGATAATTGATCAGGTTCTTATTTTGCTTTCGCTTTTAACACTGTCATTAAGGCTAATTTGCATACTTGAGGATGAGATGCTAACACAAAAAGACGGATATAAAATAGCTTCCGGTGACCACCCACCTGATATAATGGACTCGAACAATCCTTCAAAGTGTTTATCGGTTCTTTTCAAACTCCTCCCACATCCTTACGTTCCTTTAAACTGTGATTATGGTATTTAAAAAGCACTAAATATACGCTACTAGCTTAATGTTATCCATCGCTGCTGTTACCCAAGCAACCAGCCATCACGAAGGACATCCGGTGAGGATTTTCAAAATGAAGTCCGTTCGAAACCGTTATCAGAATCAGTTTTATTACCAAGTAAGTTTACACATCATGCAAGGAATTTGCTTTGGTATAAACGGTGCATATACAACACATAAAGTAGATTGCGTAGCAAAAAATAGTACTATTATAAAAGCTATTTTTATAAAATATTTTAAGACCATTGTAACAATAATTGAGAAATACATTACATTACATTGTAGGCCTATGTTACTTTCGCTAAGTCCTCCCTGCAGCGCTTTTATCCAAAGCGATGTACATACTCAATACTGTGGACAATCCCCAGGAGCAATTTGGGGTGAAGTCTTGCCCAGGCAGGGACACAAGTGGCTCAAACAAAAATGTTTTCACATTATGTAATAACACAACATTAATTTAATCTTCATTATGCATGTACAAATGTAATATTCAAAGAATTAGCAAAACAGTATGTTCAACAGGGACATTTTTTATTCCACAGATGGTCTTTTTCAGTCTCTGTGTTTCAGATAAATGTGGGAACAGCACAGGTGTAACAACAGTTCCAGACGTCCATCTGCGTGGTTGTGTAACACAGACAGAGTATGCCAAGCTCAGTTGACCAATAATATTAAGCCAACAGTGAAACACCCTCTCCGATGCATATCTAAAAA
>NW_011366864.1:0-5564 GCF_000735185.1 Notothenia coriiceps
GCCGAGTCGCTGCTCCAGGCTGTGTGCATTGTGTTAGGGAACCCTATGAAGGGTGTACATGAGTGTATACATGTTTTAAATAGTAGGATACCTCCAGGGCGCATCACCACATTTTACAAGCCAGGGAAGGTGCATGGACCCCTGGTAAACCTTGATTAAGTGTTTTTAAATGTGTGGAACAGTGTTTTGTCACTTTCAAAACTCTCCTGTCATTGACCGGAGAAATTGGGTCGATGTTGTATTCAATCTGGCCATTAATATTCCAGTGAGACGAAGTACGTCCATTGACCGGAGTGATCCCATGTTAATTTTGTCCAAAAACCGGAGCATTCCCTACCCCTGACATGTCACCCATTGAGCATGTTTCGGGATGCTCTGGAATCATGCTGTCTAATCAGCATCTTGATATGCCACACCTGTGAGGTGGGATGGATTATCTCGGCAAAGGAGAAGTGCTTACTATCAGAGATGTTTCAGATTTGTGAACAATATTTGAGAGAAATGGTTATTTTGTGTATATAGAAAATGTTTTAGATCTTTGAGTTCATCTCATGAAAAATGGGAGCAAAAACAAAAGTGTTGCATTTATATTTTTGTTCAGTGTAATAAGGACACAGTGTTCATGCCCAATAACTAAAGGTGAAATTTGGATTGTGCTGTCCTGATATGATATACAACATGCGTAAGCAATTGACTCAAATTCATATTTATTCCATCATTTCAGTTTTGATCTATTTTTTAAGGTTGCACTTAAAGAGAACGTTGGAACTTAGTTGAAAAACAGAATGTGATTCAACATTGGGTTTGACTTGTAAGGTGTGAATCAGTACTTTTATGACCTAATCCAAGTCGTCATTAAAATTGATCTAGACTCTTTCTTCCAAAAAGACTCTACAAATAATGTTTGCCTAACAATGATCTTTTCTCTCCTAAACCAAGTGTTTGAGTCGATTAAACTTCCCTGTAACTTACCTATTGAACACTTTCTTCGCCATAGTCATAAAAAACAACATGTAGAGATGGTATATTTTCACATCACACTCTTTCAAAGGTTAATTCATCTTTATTTTTTTCCCCAACTTGGAACAGCATTTCTTATTTTATTGTATTTAATTGTTTAATGTCAAATGTATATGGCTTTTAAAATATTACCTTGTGTATCTCAATTGTAATTGCATAGTTGTTGAAAAGTGATTAGCACCAAACCTGCCTTGCCATGACTACAATCTTCTCTGAACCCTAACCCTAACTATACTTTATGTGAGATTTTGTGGAAATTGTTGACATTGAACTACAATAAAAATGTCCGATGTTCTTGTCTGGGGATATGGTTGGGCATTCACTCTACTCTTTTTATTTTCATCATCTGCTCCTCCATCCAATCCTCTGACAGTATAATCTTTTATAATATTTTTCTCTCTCTTTGACCATCCCCCACATTAGGCGCGTTAACACCGCAGTACTTTTCCCACAAAGGTTCATGAGAACTTAGTTCATGAGAACTCTTTAGTTCTCATGAACTAACTCATGCTAATCATGCTAATGCGAGGATAATAAAATGGCGTCTTCACAAAACTTTTTGGGAGTTTTACGGGGCGTGGTTTGCAATCCGCCCAGCCAATCAGACATAGGAACCTTTTTACTAAATTCCCTTCTAGAGCGCAGGGACTGAAAAGGGGGCAAAAAGGCTCTGATGGAACTAATTTTTGTTCCGGCTCTTTTTGGTGTGAATGCAACATTTCGGAACTATATCGGAACTAAAGTGGGAAAAGCACTGCAGTGTGAACGCGGCTAATAACGCTTCCTGTCTCTTGTTGCAAATGTTAAAAAGTCAACTTTATGAGAATAGGGACAACCATACCTCTGTGTTGCACTCATTTCAGTGTGTCACCTGCTGCCTTTGTGTTTTTCCCTGCCTTCTCCAGCTGTGACTTGTCTTTGTGATTAGTTTTACATACCTGTCTTCCCTAGTGTTCCCTGTCAGTTTGC
Source organism: Notothenia coriiceps (assembly GCF_000735185.1). Taxonomy (NCBI): domain Eukaryota; kingdom Metazoa; phylum Chordata; class Actinopteri; order Perciformes; family Nototheniidae; genus Notothenia; species Notothenia coriiceps. The sequence goes on from NW_011366864.1 coordinate 1,990, forward strand.
CATCAATGGCAAGGCCAAGGAGTGGTGCATCTCAAAGTTCCTGATTTCCTTGATTGAGAGAAGCCTGATTAGGATGACCCTCTCTGACATATTTAGCTGTCCAACTTCAAGAAGACCCTAGGGTAGAACCAGAAATTGCTGGAGGTATTGTCACATCAGGACAGGGAACAACTTATTATTCCCCAGGCTGAAGAGTATTCCATCTTATTTTACTCAGGAGGAACATTCTTAGATACAGATTAAACGGTATTAAGCCATAGGACGTGAAGCTATAAGTAGAATAAGAAATCCCCTCATGGGGTCTAGACACAGGTTGTAATGGTGTTGAGAAAAATACAGAATGCTGAAGCTCTGGGTGTGAACTTCTGATGAGTTCAACCTGGATATGATGACTGGAGGTGATTAGGATCAAGAGAGGTTAGTGAGTTGACATTAAATCGACCTGTCAGCGAAGTAGCAACATTAATGTCCAGCGATATTGGCTAAATCTAGTTGGTTAACTAAACAAGTAATTTCCCTAAATCAGCTGAGTAAGAACATGTGGGAGAAGTGAGAAAGAGAATTGGAGATGAATGAGGCATAAAGATACTTTTCCTGATTGAACTGACGCTAAGCTTCATTTAGCCTGCGGCTTAACCTCCATAAAAAAAATACTTCCTCATTTACGAGGATTTATTCAATACGAGGCCTCATGGTAGCTATGATTTCGTAAGTACCCTATAATGTTTTATGGGACAATAAAAAAGATTACATTTGTTACGACATTCTACCTTTTGCTTTATGCAACACATGGATAATTTAGACTCCACTTCACATTTTGAAAATGAGAAGTGACCTTTTGGAAAAATGTTGAGACAACATTAGGTAAGACTGAACAAACATCATATGCTTACTGGAACGACATCAACCCCTGCCGCTTCCTGGGTAAATTTAGCAAATTATCCTCCATGAGACGCATCACATCCTAATGTCCCATGAGGTGGAGGTCTAGGAGTGTGTGTGTGTGTGTGTGCGTGCGTGCGTGCGTACGTGTGTGTGTACGTGAGAGAGAGGTTGTGTGAGTGTTTTGGAGTGTGCAAATGCCAGATGCATGTGCTTTGACATTTTAGGGGTACCCCTGTGTATGTGTTTTTTTCTTGCATGTTTATTCTTGCATGTTTAACTCCATTACCAGCTGCTATCATTTTTTATTCAGAACAGATCCGTCTAGATTCTTCAAATGCCATCATTACATTACGTCATGTAACATTTTGAAAGACATTGCATCATGGCGATTATATGAAAGATGATTTCAAAATGGAGATCCTGTCATTTGAAATGAACTTGCTGCACTGTAGCAATTGACTGTGTTCTCTATGTTGTTTGATTGTGTTTGAGTAGAAGAAACTTGAAAGTTATTAAAGATATACATATATCATTTGGGAGCCGGAAGCAGAATAATAGAAGTATTGAATTATGTAAACCTTAATCTTTGTTCTACGTGTTTACCAAATGGCACTCTATTTCAGTTTAAGACTACTTATACACCCTATGAATATTTGATTTAAGTGAACCCATTGTCTAAAAGTAAAATGTGTGCAAATACATTATGCACCAGCCCATCCAATGCTCTCTGTTGTGCACACTGATTTGATTAGGAATGTGAAGCATCTCTTCATACATATTTATAATACCCACCATTAAAGCTAGGTTTAGAAAGTTGATTAGCAAGCCAACCCTGGAGGGCTTTGCTAGTGTTTTGTTGAGTGCAAACAATAAGCAAGAAGAGGTGAAATAAAACTGCCAAAATGCAACTGAATAATGAAAAAAAAAGACTCTCAAACTTGATGAATAGAACATTTCTAGAATGTGTTAACTCTCAGCAGCCTTGACTCCTGCTACCCTTTTCACTTGCCTTTGCAAAGTGCCTATAAGTGGTCAAAATTGCTGCTGCCAATCTTTCGAAAAAGTCCTCCATAAGGTCTCAAGTGACAAATCCCATTTTGAAATCTTAACATTGGCTTCCCATTAAATGGTTTGCTGGGTGTCCCTTGCTCCAGGTTCCAGGCTCCAGGTTTGGACTTAAACGTAAAATAGGTTAGCTGGCTCTAAATCAAACAATTACAAAGAAGGCGTATAGTGAGTCATTTTAGTCAGCTTCTGCTGATTAGGACCCCGTGATTGTTTATTGTTCAGGAGGATTTTGCCGTGAGCTAAATTACCTACAGAGGTAATTCCCTCCCTAAAACAACCGGAACCGTTGATTAGGACTGGTAAACAAACTGAATAAACCTGTTACGATCTCTGTAATGATTGCGGAAAAAGGTAGGGCCCAAATGCAGACTACAAAAAGGTAAAGGTTATAAACAAAAGCCAGCTTTATTTAAAAGCTGAAAAAACACAAAAACATGGCAAGAAAAACACAGGTAGCACAAACACACAAAACTGACCGTGACCAACAAGGAGGGAGACAGGAGAGACTAACAAGAAGCGTGAGGGAGGACAAACAAACAATGAACCGACAGGGGAACACAGGAAGAGACGAGACTAAATACAGGGAGGGGTAATCACGAGACAAGAAACAGCCGGGCAGGGGAGGCAGAAACACAAGGGCAACAGGTTAAAACAATTAGAAAATCAGACACACCAGGGAAACTAACAACAGGACAACAAGACACAGGTGGGAACAAAACAGCAAAATAACACCCAAAACAAGACAGAATAAACTAAAAATGTGACATGACATTAGGATTGTGACAAAGCCAATGTTTTCCTAGAAAGGCTAAGAGTTACAGATGTAGTACTCCAGATAGGACTCACATGGGTGTGTCCCAGTCAAAAGCCCAGCGGATCCCAGTGGCTGGGGGTGTTGCCAAATTGCTAGAGGGCGTTGCCAAATTTCCCCATTTGTTCAATTACAGGATTTAACCATGAGATGGCGCTTCATTCACAAATACACAAAGACAACTGGGTGTTGTACAACTTAGTCTGTTTGCAATGTTTGCAGCTCTGCAGTTGTGTTTGTTGAATACTGTAGCATTTAATCACTTATTTGTTACGGTTTTCACAGTTGGGAACTCTTTGTTTAAAACAAATTGGCCATCGGAACGTGTGGAGGAAGTCTCCCAGGGGGGATTGGTCACATTCCACAGCCCCCCCCCCCCCCCTCCTGTGATCCCCCGCACACAGAGAGACACAGGGAGATCGCTCTTCTGGAGTGAAGAGAGCGGAAATAATGATATTGCAAGTTAGAAACGTTTAAGCATTTTGACTGACAAGATGGACACTTGGGGGAAAATATGCTGCATTTTGAATGTCCGATAGTCCACCATTAACACCTTAGTCCCGGGTCTGTGCCGGAAATATCAAACATTTAATAAAAGTGAAAAACAATGAATAAGACAACGTATTAATAATAATTAATTAAATGTATTCCGTTTGGATGTACGATTTTTGACTTTGTTTAGAGCAGCAAATATGATTTTGTTTGAATGATTAAATGTAGGGTGAATTTCCCTAATGTGGGACATTTTTGCATTTCAGACTTCGGGAATATATTGCGATATGAAGCCGATACAATACATCAAAATCCAGTA
>NW_011366864.1:5595-13909 GCF_000735185.1 Notothenia coriiceps
AATTAGTAAAATGCTTTGCCTTGCCTTTTATTACCTTTGGACATCTTAGGACCGAGTTCGTCCTACATATGACACATAAGACAGCTTTCATCACCGAACTTTGTTGATAGGGGGTCAGAAACAAAGTACGTTTTTTCTGGGCATTGTGCCTCTATGCTACTATATTTCAATTATGTAAATGTTACCATCGGATGACCTAAAGACTACCTATAACATAGCCGAAGTTTATAGCCGTTATATATAGGCTCAGCTTTACCCGGTTTTACGGGGAAGATATTCAAATATGTGCTTCCATTTTTCATACTTTTGAAATGTATTAACTTTATATCATCGTATCTCCGTGTTTACTGGGTATTTTTGCATGAACTACTTTCGATAGAAACACACGGCAATGTTGTCCGGACTGTTGTTTTTATGCGGCACCGGCTTGAACAGGTCATGTGATCTGATCACGCCGGCGTGACGGTCGACTCTTAAGGATTAAATGCATCAATCTGGTGCACTTTGAGGGCAAAATTAAGAGATTTGTGGATACAGCTCTCAACACTCATATGAAACAGAACTGTTCTTACAATGTGTGTTGGAAGGATTTATTAAATTACTATGCATATTTTATTGTGTAAACACACAGCTGATCACCTGAGAGCTGCCGTTTCATTCAGACTGTTTAAAAAAAAACAACGGTCTGATTTTAACAACTCAATGTGTGATTGTTTTAGCAGTAATATTAGACACTAATAATACAGTAAACTATTAACACTGTACATATTATTGTTTGTTTGCCCGTGGGATTAGGATTATCGGGAGACCCGTGCTGCATTTTCCTCCGGTCAGATGTGATATAAAAACAAAGCGATTATTTGTGTTGTTGTAAACTCACGTGGATTAAACTACATGTATTAGTGTATTCATTTCAATTTGCGAACCTTATGATACATTAAATGATCGTGAGGATGATGATTGAAAATCGTTTGTTTGAGCCGGGCTGCATTTCCTGATCTAAAAACATAGCGATGGTTTTGTACTTACGCCAACGTGAATTAAACAACATTATTTTGTTAAATAAAAACATGGTGATGTTTTGTAAATGATTACATGTCTCTTATTTAGCACAGAATATGATCCTATCCGTGACATATGGATCTTAACAAATATCCGCTATATCAGATACTTGTAGATCTATCAGCTGTTTATTTCACATGAGTTCCAGTGTGGTAGCTTTTCACGGCTCCCCCTGGTGGATCCATGATCCATTGCAGCTGGTTTCATTATAATTACATGTATTTATCAAGGGGGCGTATCAAGTCCTGCGGGGGGGTTTTCCTTTTCAGCAGGGGCCCACCCCGTGCAGATCACGGACCCGCACGGGTAGGCGTCTGAAATGAAGCACTACATCTGTAAACACTGAGTTTGCTTTGCTTGATCATACAGCGCATCGAACAATAGTGCCTTATATCAGCCTAAATCCATTTCTGACCATTTCTGACAGGAAACCACAATGCATGTGCATGTGGTGACAACGCCATTACAGAAGATGGCGGGAATGGTAAACTTCATACAATTATCTCTTTCTCTAAGTCAGAACATTTTTGGAAAGATTTGGGATATACATACAGTACACAATAATATATCCTAAAGTATCTTCTGTTTGGAAGGTGAAATGCACTCTCAATGGTAAACGCCACCATCCGATAAACTCCCTGCCCCTAGTTATAACAGAAGCTTTTAGTTTAGTTTAGTTAGCTTGAGGTAGTTCAAAACTCGGAGCTTTGAGCTCTGTAATCCCTCTATAACCGTTTTGATGTGTTGCCACTAAAGGTACGCTACAACTGAGATAAAGGAGAGTAGATTTAACTAATTATCTTATCAGCTGAAGTCAGAGAAAAAGGATAAGAGGAGACAATGTGTCAGTGTGCTTTGGTATATCGGCATGTTGCTATATTTAGAAGGCTTTCGGGTTCTGATCTCCTTTGACAAGTGTGAGCCACAGGATGAGTGCAGATTTCTTCTGTTAAATGAGATTGAGGTTTTGACTACGTTTTTAATCAAATAAAGTTGTGAAAGTTTTACCTGCTCAGTAAAGATGAAGATAATTCGTTTGGATTGAACTTTATTTTATGTTTAGGTGTTTACACATCTTTACATTTGTGGAGTTAGGTGAGGCAGAAGGCGGCTCTTTGAGCTACAACTTCTATTTTTGATTTGTTATGGGTTATCTGTTTTATAGGATCTTATATCTCTTAGATAAAAGTGGTGTGTCTGTGGAGACTCAAACAGTAAAACCTTGTAAAACCTATTCAAACAAAACATAAATGTCTTCAATGGGGACATTTCATGGTGATATCTATTTACCTTGCTAGTGTGTGGCAATATGTTTGGAATTTTAAAATCTTCTTGGTTTTTCTATGTTCTGTTTCCTGTTTAATTGTTGTGTTTTGTCTGCTTTCACTTCCTGTCTCTGTGTTTCCCGCCTTTTTGTGATTGTCGGCCCGCCCTGAGTCTTTCCACCTGTGTATAAACAACCTGATGCCCGTGTGTTTACACTGTGATTAGTTTTGTGTGTATAAATGTCTGTCTTTCCCAGAGTTCTCTGTTTGTCTACAATATTTTCTGCATAGGTTTCCCTCGAGGAATCCTTGTCTTTCCTGATGGATTTTTTTGCCTGATTTCTGTGCGCCATCTCGATTTGTTTTTTGTTCAGTTTTGCTGCTTTTCCTTTCCCTTTGTATTAGCTTGGATTTTCCCTCAGTAGTAGTTCACCTGTTTTTTCCCCAGCTTTGAATAGATTTTGTTCTTACTTGCATCCCTTTTTGTTCTGCATTCTGGTCAAAACTCCTACTGTATATGTCCTTTGACAAATACAGTATCTTTAAAGGCATCTTTAAAGGCAGTTTTCTCAAAATAGCAAATAATCTTATCTTCAGTAGAATTGACATACCCCGAACTTTACAGTTTCCTTCCTAACTACTTTTCTAACTACTACTGAAGTTTTAAACAGCGGGGTTTGTTCATATTCATTCTTAAAAACGTGTTTTTTTTCCATGGCTTTTAAAATAATTTTCATATTTTTTTAAATGATAAAGAGAAAGTACTAAAAGTCTCTGTCTGAAAACAACACAACAATTGAGAATCTTTCTCCCTCCCATGTTCAGATTTCTGAACCAGATATGTCTGAACATTAAGAACATATTTGATAAAATAAGTCCTCATTTGCATATTTAAACATACCATTTCAGAAAATAATAATTGTTTTATATATGTCATCATCTGGAGATGTTTCACATTGATATCTATTAATTACATATGTCACCCTTTTCCTATGTGTTTCCCTTTAAAATAATACACATTATGTACCATATCATATTCCCAAATAGGCCATTCTTCATAGTGAATAACTTTCATTGTATGCACTAACGGTTTACATTTGCATCATACTATGAATTATCATGTATATAGCACTAGAAACAAAGTTATATCTTGGTAAAGTTTACTTTTTATAGTCACACCAGGCAAACACTCAACAGAGCCCATTTCAGCCTTACTGGACACTGTTACCTATTGAAATTCACACCCACAGTTTGCTGAAACCAAAACACCCACATACCAATGGCAGTGTGAGGAGAGGAACAGACAAGAATCAGAGATGGTGGAGAAAAGGAGACGTCTTAATTATAGCCACAAAGTGTCACTCCAGGCAATTTGCTAAGACTAACACATTTTCAATATGCCTTGGCTTCCTGCCAATCAATAGCTGTGCATAGTAATGTGGGCAGGGTTTTGGATTATGCCGCAATATGGAGGTCAGTGGAAAAAATAGCCGCCTGCAAAAAAAAACTAGTCTCCTGGAAGTGTGGGAAAAATGTAATCTGCAGTTGTCACAGATTTGACAAGAAGACAGGGACTGGAAAACGTTAAATGCAGCGTTCTACCACGTCTTTAAAAGATTGCAAATATCGTTGGCATGTTAATCATTGATATTCCTTTATTTATTTATCCAAATTGGCTGACTTGTTTGAAGGCACAAACAACAGTGCCAAAGGAGAGTGTGAGGAAGGATTTACTCATGCACTAATGCTCACACACTTGCAAATGCGCACACACAGATATTGTCTCAATGTCATAGCAACTGTAAGCCATCATGCCCATGCCCACACTGGAAGAAGTGCCAGCCGCCGGCTCCCTCAAGAATGACAGGCAGGTGACAGCACACACAGCGAGGCAGCTGCATGAGATCATCTTCAAAAAGCCGCATAGGAAAGAAAAATCCTGTCCTTTGCCAAATGCATTTATGTACGACTAATGCTTTGCCAGATGAGTTTAGAAGGAATTGTAATTCCTTCCTGGAATTAGTTTGTATACTGCTCAGAAGTGGTAGATAGGATGAAAGGGTGGGTGTGTACAAAGCAGGGTTTTGTCACAAGAGATTTGTGTTTATTTCTTACTTTCCATGTGTTGCTCTGTTCAGGGAGAAAAGATTGGTTAAGGTAAAAAGAAAATATCACAGGTTTTCTTAAAAGTTGGCAAAAGATTTGTCACAAGACAGTGACAAAATAGCAAATACTATTTCAAATTAATTCTGAATTTTCCAATCATTTTGATCATCTTTTTGATGGATTTATTTACAGTTCCTTCCCGATCAAACCATTTGTGCTTCTTGTAATCATAAGAGAAGTTTTCATTTCATTAATTAAACCTGTTTATAGGGGATTTCTAGTCGGAAATGGGATAAAATATTTACAACTATGTTTCAGAAACATAGATATAACCACTTATTGCCACCAATGGAATAACATTGGCGTTGATGGCTCTCCTCTTAAAATGCTACCTGGATTAGCCAAAACGCATGCTAAGCCGTGTTTGGACTCTTGACTAGAAAGGTAAGGGGTGTTTCTCAATGTCGAGGAAGCTTCCTTGGTAGGACATGTCTTCCGAGTCAGGTCCTTCAGAGGCTAGGTAAGAATCCTTCCTGGCATTCGGAGAACAAAGAATGGAACAGGCTTGCAAGTATGTGTAGGTTTGCGTCATATGCAAGGTCCCGCCTTAAATTGAGCGCGACTTGTTTGAAGACTCATAACTGATATGCGAAGATCGAATATGTACTTGAGTAACTGTATTTGTAAAATGATCATCTCTTCAGTACAGAGCTACTAAACTAACCTTCTGTTTGCAGCCTTTAAAAAGTCCTGGAGGATAAGCAGCCATAAGAAAATCATAAAATCACAATCACCAATCAATAATAAAATGTGTATTCACATCAGAGTTCCCGTTAGCCGGTAATTACCGGACTACGACCGTTAAAATATGCTGAAGACCGGCAAATCTAAATCTCTCCGGTCAAAGTGTCCGTTCAAAAATAATTTCCGTTTAGCGCAATACCACATCAGTTGCGCAACTTGCGCCACTTATGTGACAGACAAAAGAGTATGTGACAGACAAGAATAGTCAATTCTAATGTCTAACACTTAATATGGAGAAAGAGATGTCCTGTATGGGTTGATTGTGCGTTGATCTGTTGGTAATGCCTCGGTTCCGGGGGACATGTAAACAAATGCATAATGCTATACTTTGCGGCCTCACCCGCATAGCAACGCTTATTGTTTAGGTGTCTTTTAATAAGCAGGTCCAGTCCTATCATTAGCTAGAACTAGCTAGATCTGATCGATATGGACATAAACGCGAGTGAAGTCTAATCTGACGGGAGAGAGAGATCAGCTGCTGCTGACGAGTCGACACGCAGCTCTGCATAATCACCTGCAGCGGTGAGCGGAACAAATAACACACTTCAGGTTAGAATATCACACGTAGCTATTTGAATTACCTCTCAAACTACCGTAACTAGTTATAGATATGTTTAGTTTTACTGTCATTACTGATCCGCGAATTGCATGATACTGACGGGCTGTCAGGAGAGGGAGAGAGCGCTCCGTTTATTATTCCTGTTTTATTGTAAATTATTGTTCACTTTTGAATAATGTAGTTAATCTACTATAATTAGTTTGTTTAATATCGAATCATATCAATTTGTTTTAAAGCACAATAAATAACAAAGAATACCTTTGACCGGCACTTTTCTCATTTTGTCCGGAAGATTTAAACTTTAACGGACATGTTGACCGGCGAAAAAATATTCTAACGGGAACTCTGATTCACATATCATACTTGATGTATCCAAACCTTTTTTACACATATTTGTGCACATTGTAGCAGTGGCTCAGTGGAATAGTGCGCTGGACTTTGTACGCTGAACTTTGAATCAAGGGATAGCAAGTTCGAGTCCCACTGCAGTCAGTATGTCGTTGTGTCCCTGGGCAAGACACTTCACCCCAAATTGTTCCTGTGGGGATTGTCCACAGTACTGAATGTATTTGAGTCACTTTGGATGTAATGTTATGTAATAAAGCACAAATATCTACAAAAGAGGCAAATTCAAAAAAGGTTCATTTTAACTATTTATATAGGTGCAAAACGCTCTAAGGTCTCATTCTAACTTAATAGTCCGCTTCTGGTGCGCACTAGATGACAGTTTGTTACATTGTTTCATTTTTCAGAAGGTTCGGTTTGCGTTCACACGGGCAACACTCAAACGGACTATAAACTTTAAATACACGTCATGTGCAAATTTACTACGCCACTGAACATACTTACATTTAAATGTATACTGCCTGGATTCAGCCATTTTCCGCCAAAGATTTTGGAAATTGGTCCGTGCGCAAAGCTTTGTTTGGCTTTTAAGACCTCCAAGGATACACATGTGCATCATCGAAATGTCCCGCAACGAAGGACTCAGTCCTCGGTAGAATTCATAGGATCCTGTACATTGGAACAGTCCTTTGGCGGGATTCGATGACGCAGAATCCTTGTAGTGGCTCTGAAGGATCCTTTCTTGACATTGAGAAACATCCAGGGTCTCTTGTGGCTGATGCCAAACTTTGTCAGCAGCACTAGCTGTTTGTGGCAGCATTTTTGTATCAGGGACAAGTGGAAGGGAGTCATATTTACATAGAAGGCTGTGTTGTAAGAATGGGCTGTGATTGGTGACTGATTCCAAACAATGATTCAATCAGCTGGCTGTCCATTGATTACAGATTGGGCATATGAACTAACACATTTCTTAATTTTTCAGAAGTGTATAACTTCCTCAAAATAAGAAGTCCAGTGTTTTTCTTAGCTAGAATGAACCCTTCATATCTAAAAAAGGAACTTGTCCTCTTTGAAAAAGTTTGCCATGTTGCATTCATGTGTTTTTATATAGCCCAGAATAATAATAAAAAAATTGTGGCTCTAGAGAGGGCTTTACAGTTGTATAAGTTACTTTAAGACCACAACAGGTTATCTGTTACCCTAGGGGAAAAAAAGTTTTACTCTATTAAGTTGGTTGCAAACTGCAAGCTCAACCACTGTTACGGCCCGGTTCATAGGCTGCAACAAAGATGGGAGACCAGACAAGTTAAGTGTAACAAAAAGCGTAGTTATTTACTATAAACAAAATCAAAAGTCTTCATAGAAACCTAATAAACGTGGAAGTCAGTTATCAGTAATGATTGCGTGTATGGGTGTCGGAAAAGGTGCAGAAACAAAGACGCGGCCGTGTCCAACAGAAGAGTCGGAGGCCAGTATGGGTTGGTTTTGGCCTTTTCTGTCGACGGCCCAGGTGTGGCTCATCAGGTTGATCACCTGAAACACAAACAAGAGCCAGCCAGCAGAACACAAAGGCAGAGACCCCTAGTGGAGTGGAGGGGGTCGTAACCCCACTTTAGCCAACAACATTAACTTAAGGATAATTGGATGTTCTGTCTACACCTGTTGATGTGAGGCTAATGCAGGATTTGCTAGCTTGATGCTACCAGCATTGAGCGGCAGTGACTCAACAGTGCATGACATTAAGGATTTTGGGAGATGGCCCTGTCGGCCATCTAAGCTAATTTACAGATGGCCCTGAGCCCAATAGAGATTGCCCTGAAAAATGCGCGCGGACGAAATGACGCACGAAGGGTTTGGGGGGCCTCCCCCTAGAACATTTAGATTTGTGCAGGTCTTAGATGCTGTCTGGTGCATTCTATAGACTGAATTATAAGATGAACCACCACAATATTACAATTTAAATTGTATTGTTAATTTCACTTGTTTGTGTTTGCTCGCTTGCATGCCCTGCATAGCTATAATAAATACTTAAGTTGTTGGTCAAGACACTTTCCATCTGATGAGCCATCATCAGATGTAAAAAAGTAGAAAACATTACATGCAGTTATAACTGCCAAAACAAACATTATTTACGCTATTATGGCCCCTGTTAAAAATGTTTGTAATGTTATCT
>NW_011366865.1:0-3581 GCF_000735185.1 Notothenia coriiceps
CGTGGTGTTGAGGCTCGGGGGCTGAAAAAAGAGAAACAATAATCTGATTAAAATCGTTTATTTCATCGGATCCGAGTGAAACACACACGAGATAAAGCTGCAGGAAGTACAAATTGCTTCTTTTTTGTTTAACGACCCAAACAAAGAGTCATTTTAACGGTAAAAGCTGCTTTTTAGTTCTTACCGTGTTTTCTTTGTCCAGCGCCATCTTGTTCATCTCACTGCTGAGAGAGTTCTCCTTCTTCGCGGACAGAGGCGCGCGAACAGAAAGCATTGTGACGGGTTTAAAATGAAATAAGTTACGGTGTGAAAGTTAAAAGCAGGGGAGAGAGAGACTGAGCGGCTCCAGCAGCTGTCTGCTCCCTCTTTATATTGAAATATTGGCGCCGGAACGCAGTCGGCCAATAGGAACGCCGCTCGCGCTTGGCTCTTTAAATTGACGCTGTGACGGAGCCAATCAGGTGGCGAGTAGAGAGATCACGTGCTGCAGGCCAGCTGCGGGGGAATCAACGTATTTGTTTGGGCGAGGTTACAAAACAGTGTGAAAAACAATGTTACAAAACATCTCAGATTCAGACTCAAACACGACTTAGTTTAACATTAAAACCTTTAAACGGTGTTCTAAATACTGCCAGGAAGTTATAAGTCTGTGTTGAGACTGCCACAACATTAATGAACTGGTTTAATTTCATTTAAACGAATGTTTATTAGTTAAACAACCAGGTTAAAAGTCTGTTCAAACACTTTATACATAATATACCACACTGTTAAAATACTCATGTTCAAGTATTGTGTAGTACTCATTGTAGAGAAAATACTCCATTGATTAAAACCAAAAGCAGCAAATATTACATTTCAGAAGTTGAACCGTGAACAAGAAACCTCTTAATTTAGTTTTAATTAGTTTTCTGTTAGTCCACCCATGGTCTAAATTACTTACATATAACGTTGGATGGTTTAATCTATAACAAATCCTCTTAAATTGTTCCTATATGTGTCTCAAAATCTGAATTTATAAACTGTCCCTCTCTCGCTGTCCCTTTCTCTCTTTTTCTCTCTCTGTGCCTCTCTGTCTCTCTCTGTTAGTTACTTTATGAATGCATGTCTTTTATATCTGCTGTTTATACATCTGAAAATCTGTATTTCTGCTTATTTTTTAACGTAAATCATCTTATATTTCTAAGTTTTCTTATATGGAAGTGTTTATCCTATGTGTTTGTTAGTATAGATAATATCTGGGTGTGGAGAGCTGAACGTAAGGCTGTTATTGAACCGGACAAATGCGTGTTTTACTCTTAATATCGACAAAGCGTTTCCGGTTTGTTTCCCGCTGGCGCCAACTGTTGTTGTTATTGTCTGTAATCTTAAATCTCGCCACAAATTAGCGCCAAAATAATAATTGTAAACACCGCGTTTAGTTATAACTCAACGTCTGGAGGCATCGTTTGTATGTTCAGGAATCCGAAATAAAACGAACATGATTGTTTTAAAGCAAACAACACAGCAACATATGCTCGTATTTCCCGGGGAAACCAAAGAATAAACACACATTTAACGACTTATTGATCGATGATTCGTGTCACTGATCATCGGTAGGTTTGTACCTTTGATTAGCTCAGGGTTCCGGCTCTGAAACAACACTTTAATCTCCATTTTCATCAACAAATCAGACGGTGGATTTCCAATTCCTCCAAACTGAATTTGACCTAGCAGCAACTGTTTCCAGGTCACTGCTGAATGGAGCGCTCTGATTGGTTGATCGGGAAGACAACGACGGAGAAGAAGGCAGATGACGTCACGGTGAGAGCGACCCCTAGAGACCCGGATGAAAACAACCTGGAAGAGCAATTTTAGAGTAACAAGAAATACAAATATTATGTTAACAAAACTGTAAAAAATATCCTGCATGATATCTAAGACAAGGATAATAATATTTGCATCAATATTTGTGGAATAATACTTTTAATATTAGTAGACGGCACTGATTTTCTGGACGAGTGTTTTATAAAATACAGGAAAAAGTAGGAGGTTTTAAAACAATAGAAAGACAACTACTGAGCAAGACCCTATTACAAGACTGCAATCAGGGCACAGGATGAAATACAACAATGCATCTTAATTGGGAAACATGACGGTGCGTTCACTGGCCCTTTCTCTCTCTCTCCGTGAGGGTGCGTTCACTGACCCTCTCTCTCTCTGCCTGACGGTGCGTTCACTGACCCTCTCTCTGGTCCCTTGCATTTAATTGGGAAACATGTTATCTGCCAGATATAAAACTGCAGAGAAAGGTAAAGAAATGTGGAGATAGTAGTATTGTTAAACCTTAAGAACCTCTTGAGTTGCGAGGAGGACAACTTTAAAGCATTGTTTGAGTTCTTAGAAAGTACCGGGTTGATGAAGAGAATTTAGTTTTGTTATTTTGATTGAGTTATTTCTCTTTTTTCTTCCTTGTAGCTCACTGATTTCTTCCCATGTTTTGTGGTCAACACTCCAGTCCAGAAGGTGGCGGTAAATGCACATAAAAGCTGTTTGCCAACCACCATAACACTCCAAAGAGAAGAAGAAGGCTGCTTGTTTCCACTCGGTGTCTTTACGCAGGGGGACCGACGGTGTCATGGCTGCAGCCGCTGAAAGCATGAAGGTGGAGGTTGGAGGAGAGGAGGACAAACTGCACACCCTCAAAGGTCAGATTATAATCAAGTTATTATTATCAATTACAATAAAACTGCGTGTTAGGCTTCATGACGTCACCATTCCTCTCTGACGTCACGGTCTGTTGGTCAACAGTCCTGCTTCAGGGTTACAAAATCTACTTTACTGTCCATCTGTCAGTTTGTGTGTACAGACAGAGAGATAGAGAGGCAGTCTCCTACAGTCCAGAGGATACACAATACAAATACATATCAAAATATGTGTATATATATATACACACCTGTATACCCACTTATAGATATACATCATCAACATAGACACATGTATACATATGCACACATCAAGTAACTAAAAAACACAACAGTCAATATATATGTGTGTGTGTGTGTGTGTGTGTGTGTGTGTGTGTGTGTGTGTGTGTGTGTGTGTGTGTGTGTGTGTGTGTGTGTGTGTGTGTGTGTGTGTGTGTGTGTGTAGAGAGAGAGATTGTGTGTGTGTGTGTGTGTGTGTGTGTGTGTGTGTGTGTGTGTGTGTGTGTGTGTGTGTGTGTGTGTGTGTGTGAAGGGTGACACGTTTTAATATCAGTAATAAAGAATATCTTTGCAGCAGGTTGTTACTGCTCTAGTTGTCAATTAAATGCACTGTAAGCGTCTGTGTTTGTGTATATATATATATAAATATATATAGATATATTGTTTGTGGGGGGGTGGTGGCGCTTAATGCAGCATTCTGTACTTAAAGGTGGGGTAGGTAATTTTGGAGAAACCAGCTCGAGTGCGCTAGAATTTGAAAATACACAGCCGGAGAAAATCTGCCACTTCCTCACAGAGCCCCTCCTCCAACACACACGAACGCGCACATGACCAACGAGGGCACGAGATCAGTTTGTGCACAGATGGAAGGCTGACAGGTAGGTAGGCCATCCAGTT
>NW_011366866.1:0-1933 GCF_000735185.1 Notothenia coriiceps
GGCCTTCAAAGTTTCCTCTTCTCTGGAATCCATCGATCTGATTGATAATTAGCGGCTAATAAATGACCAAAGTAGGAGGAAACATATTTTCGTTTGGATTACTGGTCTGGGGGAAGCTCGTGTGTGTGTGTGTGTGTGTGTGAGTGTGTGAGTGTGTGTGTGTGTGTGTGTGTGTGTGTGTGTGTGTGTGTGTGTGTGTGTGTGTGTGTGTGTATCTGTGTGCGTGCGTGCGTGCGTGTACCTGTGAGATGTCCACTCATCATCTTATCATGGGAGTTAAAGAGCTGTCTGTATTTCAGTCTGGAGGACTGAGGAACGGCCCAATCACAGGGGGGCAGAACACTGCAAGAAGGGAACAGTTAAGTGAGGTCAAAATGAAAAAGTAAGCCCATATAATGTAAGATGCACATTCAAAACACTCCTTATTTCCTTGAATAGTTCCAATGCACAGCCTACATTCATATGAACATGTTGTAATGAGGACAGAAGACACATTCAGTAGTTTAAATCAAGGGGAATCGGGATTTAAATGATAGGATGTGACCATTTCTAACCACATGTTTTCTCATTTATTGATATCAGATAAAAATCGTTCTGATTATGCGGCGTAACCTAGCAACGCAATGAAAAACAAACATATATTGCAGGATGCAGATTAGAAATACAACTTATTTCCTGAGGAATGCAAGAAGTTGCACAGCTTAGGTTTGTATCAACATGTTGCAATTCAGTATTTTAACAAAAAACATCAGGTTAACCGTGTGACCATTTCTCCGTGTGACCATATTCTAACCAAATATTTTCAATTTTTTTTGTTATAAAGACAGAATATTGCACATATTTCTGATTATGCGTCTTACCTAGCGACGTCCACAGATGGGCCCTTCTGCAGTTTGGCGCTGGGACGATTAAAAGATCCTGACTTGTTGACAGGAGGAGCTGAAAGAGACAGAGAACACTTTGTTTTAATGTGAGGCTGGGGTCAAAAATCGGGCAACAATTCATCAGAAAATGGATTTGTGCAATATTCTAATCGCATTAGAAGGAACGTTTGATAAAGGCTTAATAACCTGTACAAAAAATACAATGTTAATGTCTGAGGGAAATGAGTAATGGTTGTTCTAGACAACGTAAATTCTGAAAAGGAAAACTGAAACCTTTGACAGGGTTTAGGGTCCGTTTACTCAACTTTTAGGGAATGTTAATGTGTGAAACAGGCTGAGAAATAACAATGGGAATCCATGGGAAGGTAAAGCACTTCTTAAACTGCTGTGTGTTGGGGAATCATCTGCTTAGGTATTCAACTTTCGACACAGTTCATCATGTTCTCCTCTCACTGTCTCCTTTCCCACGGCATAGGTCTACGGCCTTGGGTATTGCTGCTATCTCTCTTAAGGAGGGGCAGCTTGGGCGCAATGTTGTTGCCAGTCTGTGACCGAGCAAAAGCCGCAATGAGGTAGTTTACTTTTCAGGAACGAAGGCTCCCTGGCGCACGTTCTTTCCCATGGACGAGAGCTCTAGTTAGATTCAGGGTCCATTGCTTTAGTCTCACTGATGAAGAATGTTGATTATTACACTACGAACTACCGTAATTTTCGGACTATAAGGCGCACCTGAATATAAGCCGCAGCAGCTAAATTGAATGATGTGTACATATATAAGCCACACTGGACTATAAGCCGCAGTGCAATAGTAGCTACAGAACATGTACTGTGCTGTGTAAACTGTACTGTATCACATAGCGTTTCAGACACACAAACTTTTCAACTTTCAAACTTAAACGGTGCGCTCCCAGCGCACGTACCGGCAGTGATCTACTGCAGTGGTTTTCAACCAGTGGTACGGGGACAAACTGTCTCGCTCTCGTGATGTCTGTCTGTCTTGCTCTCGTTCTGTCTCTCGTACCACTCTCGGTTCCACTTTTACTTTTGCG
>NW_011366867.1:0-5286 GCF_000735185.1 Notothenia coriiceps
CTACTGGACTGGACAAATCAGAATACAGGGGTGGCAACAATCCTCTAACCTAGTGTGTCTAAACATTAGTTACCTACGTGATGAGAAATGTACAGGGCACCCCAGACTTACCTAACTCCTCCACACACACATTCACAAAGGTCGGAACAAACAAACAGGGTTCCCGCGGGGTCTTAAAAAGTCTTAAAAAGTCTTAAATTTGATAATATGAATTTAAGGCCTTAAAAAGGTCTTAAATATGACCAAAAAAATAAGAAAGGTCTTAAATATGATTTAGAAGGTCTTAAAAAGGATCGGATTTGAAAGGTACTTCTGTGTAGAGATCGCGTCTAAATGTGTTTTGGGGGAAATGTCCGGGCTGCAAAGTAACCAGTAAGGTAATAGCCTTTCAGTTCCCCCCAACAATTTGTATTGAAATAAATCAACATAGAACCAGTAATCACTAACTTTGTTTCCCCGGCCCCTTATCGGAGAACACCCAGCTAGTAACCTAGCAACCAAGCTTCAGTTAGCGGCAGTCAGAAACTCAGGTATCTTCGAATCTATTTACAAATAAATATGGGGAAGTGTAAGTTCAACTGTATTTGGTTGGAAAACATCGAATTTAGTGCTTGGTTGAAACCAGTGGAGGGGAACGTGTTTGAAGCCCGCTGCACCTTTTGCAAAAAAGATTTGCGTTTGTTTTGCTAATGTAACGTTAGCTAGTTCAGCGTTAGCTAGTGCAGCAGCTCCCGCAACAACATCGGGGGACCTCCGGGTGACGTTTGGGACGCTAAATACCATAGCTAAATACCAATCATACAACAGCATGAAGGCAGCAGAGCTCTGAATATAGCTCTTGTCACTCACACACACACACACACACACACACACACACGACACACACACACGCACACACTACTTTTTGTCTAACACAGTTCTGTGTGCTGTTATGCTGTTATTGTTCAGTCATCATTCTTATGTTGAACATGAATACATTTACTTTGTAAGTAATTATGGGACGTATTTCTTCTTTCATAGACATTTTCCTTCATACTTTCTTGACGTGAGATAGATTTTAAAATCTATTCAAAGTGGTCTTCAAAGGTCTTAAATTTGAGGTGGGGAAAACTGCAGGAACCCTGTGCTGAGCACCTAAAGCACAACTTTTAATATAGAAGCACTGATGAAGAGAAGGAAATTAAGGAAGCAGCTGCTATCTGACTGCATTGTGTACGTGCACGCACACACACAACTACTGGCATCAGAAAAACCCTCAGGAAAGAGGGAGGGGGGACATGGAGATGGAACGAACACAGGGATGAGATGAAGAAAGAGAGAGGGAGAGAGAGAGCTGTCAGACAGGTTGCGACCTGTGGAAACCAGCTAGTTATCCTCATGGGTTAGTCTGTGTGTGTCCGTTCATCCTAATATGTTGGTGTGTATACACTGATGACAATGTTCCCTGTGCTCATTAAAAAATAGAACAACCTGCACACGGGCGCACTTGAGTGTAGTATAATTTGCCGGTAAGTACAACAGGCCTAATTTTTTTGACTTACTTTGGCTCTTAAAGTGTGTTGTATTTAAACCTTTAAACATGCAAAGCATTCAAGAACCATAGTTTTTGCTTAAAAGTATTCCAGTCAAAGATGACATATTAACACTTTGATTTGTGTTGAAGAGCAACAAAAGCCCTTAAGGGGTTTTTTTCTGTCCAAATTCTTTAATGCAAACTTTTAGTAGCTGCATTTTTAAACCCCCATAAGGTGAAAGTGTATATATTTCTTATTCTTTCAAAAAATCCCACCTAATAACATTGAAACTATTAACAAGTATTGTTTGTGTATCCAAAGCCTGACAAATATTCTTGTTCTATGCCATAAAGCTCCATTGTTTGGCCATAAACGATTCCAAACTAGGCCACCATATTCTGCTCCTAAGTAATGTGCTAGTGGCCAGCTGTTTTAATTATTTAGCCTTTTAAGTATACTGTATATTTTATCATATGCATCTAATGTTCTTGGGGCTGAGAAGCTGGACAAGTGGTAAAGTATTTAGAGACAGACCCATTGATGGTTTTGGTCTAGAGCTGCTACAATAAGTCTATTGTAATCGATTAATCCACAACAATTTTGGACTGTCAGCAAAAACAAGTGACAGGAATTGTCTTAGGGTTTGCAAACTTGTGATGGTCATTTATATTTTTTGCCATCTTATAGACAATCAATTCAGTGCTCAACTGAAAATAGCTATTAATTGCCAACTTTAATTGCTATTTGCGATCCAATTGTGGTCTAGCAAACCAGCCTCATCCTTTTAAATGATTTTGCAGATGCTGACAATGGCAGGGCAAAATGGTTGTCTCTGATTGGAATACATACATTTGTGGGACTCAAATGCCATCTCCTGTGTGGTGTATTGTAATGTTTCTGATTGTGTTGATAACTGATGTCATGGATTGTCTGGCTTTTGTTGCTGATTGGACTCATGGTATGTGAAATGCTATTCAATAGAACAATAACTATGAGGATGATTTTCTTTTAGCTTCAGTCATATTATTCAGGGGGCTAGTGTTGTTGTCTACAGCATAAGTAAAGAGTATAAAATGCAACTTCCCTCTGCTAAAAATAATTAGAGAACCGTTCGCTGCTCCTTATTTGCGGCTCTGTTGGAGACTGACCCGAAAAAACAAGTTTGACCCATTTTTTTTTTTTTTTTTGTTCGTTGACAAATGGTTTGAGAAGTGCTTATTAATGAGATATGTGCATCCTATCTTTCATTATACCGACTCCACAGCTGTGTATGGATAAGTCAGATAAGAAAAAGTGAAAGATGGACATCGTTGATGCAGCAGGTGAGTCCCAGCATCTCTTTCTCTGCTACGAGAATGATGGCACTACACGTCATCAGGCCTTAACCATGGATGTATAAAGAGAACTGGATACAGTGTTGGAAAGGAGGAGATATGACTCTGAATTTAGCAATTGGAGCATTTTATAACTTTTTACACTGATTTAAAGACAGCTCTTTCCTTTGGGCCCAATGGCAAACAATGACTGAGACAGAAGTTGTAGTATCACCGTTTGGCCACTATCAGAAATGTACTTCATCGAGCGAGGCACTTGCTGGGGGCTTGGTATGTCCATATTACCAATGTCCCCAAACCTGTGACACACACTCATGGGGTTATTGATTACAAGGCTTTGAATTGACATTTGTGTCATTAAAGATTCCTTCCTACCAGGTTAAGAATGTCATTGAGTGGACACTGCCTCCATTAAACAACCTCAGATGTTTGAAGTGTGTGTGTGTGTGTGTGTGTGTGTGTGTGTCACCTTCCTNGAGAGGTGTGTGTGTGTGTGTGTGTGTGTGTGTGTGTGTGTGTGTGTGTGTGTGTGTGTGTGTGTGTGTGTGTGTGTGTGTGTGTGTGTGTGTGTGTGTGTGTGTCACCTTCCTGCACTGCTGAGCTCCCTTTGATTTGTATTCCCTCGCATCCTCTCCTCTCCACCTGTCTCTCCTCATCATTTCCTTCCTCATATCATCCGTACACCTTTTAGCTCTCCCCGAATTTGTTTTCTTCTCAATCCCTTCTTCTTTTTCCTTGAATCTGTTCTTATCATCTTTCCCTCCCTCTTTTCACCCTCTCTCTAATGCCGCCACTGGCTTTTCTCCACGTTTCCCTTGCCTTACCTTCAATGCTCTATTCTGTTCATCAAATCAACTCCAAAAGATCAATAGGATAAGCTCTGTATGAGGCACCTGATTGGCCGGCTCAATCAATTCATCAACACTTTGAATCTTTAATCCCAGCCCCTGTGTTGAGAGGTCATTAGTCTGTTGGTAACTGCAGCTGGTTAATTAACACACAAACCGGTAAACTGTGTGGATTTAAGGCCAGCTGTGTGTGGATGTGTGTGTGCTGATCATGGGAGTGTATGCAGGGAGAGGGATAAATATAGTAAACCAGAAAGGGAGAAGTCTTCCTTTTTATATAAGAGAGATGTGAACTGTATCCTAGCAACAGAAAACCATGATCCCATACCTGAGATTTGGGGAGTGTGTCTTTTGTTTTATGGATGTTTTAGGTTGACATGTTTGAGATTTTGCAGTGCATCTTCTATGATTTTAATGTAGATGTACAAACAGTTGTTTCAGTATTCATAGAAGAGATCTCCTGTCTACAACTAATCAGGTTTCCTTGGATACTGGAGGCTGCCCAGTGCGGTGACAGTTTTCCACCGCCGGCTGCACTGAAGCATTACGGCTCGGTTCAGTAGCTTGTTTCACTGTCAGCTCTTCGTTTGAATCCCAGGCCCAGCTGGGACCCTCCTGTGTACAGTTGGCATGTTCTCCTTGCTCTACCACAGTCCAGAGATGAGCACGTTTAAGGAATTGGCTGCTATATATCGCCTGTAGGTGTGAATGTGAGTATGAATGTGTGTGTCCGTGTGTGCCAGCCCCTGTGATGGACTGACAACCAAACCACACTGGGATGGGCTCCAGCCCCCTGCGACCTTGAACAGGCTAAGCGGTTTTAGAGAATGAATGGATGCCTGGCTCACTTACATCTCAGAGATACTCAGTGAGGAGGAAACAAGCTTTGTACATTTCCCCAAGAGTGCTTGTGTCATCAAAATGTTAGGTTAGTTGACCTGTGGGTTATCTTCAGAAACAGAAATCCTTTATTTGTGTCGCAGCAATGACATTTACATTGTTAGAGTAAAGGTACAGTGCAGAAAAAGGCTAAATAAAATGAGTATATTAACATCTGAAATCATACCATTAACATTTGTACAGGCAACAACTGATTATGTTTTCATAGTAATCTACTTTTATATTAATAATTGTATTTCCTTTTTTAATACATTTTGATGTCAAACAGTTATCCAATTACTAATTTTGCTAGCCATAGCTCTGTGTCTGGGGATAGCAGAGTCAGTCGGTCTATCACTTTAAGCCAGTCTAAAATATCGCAAAAATTACTGGATACATTTCCATGACATTTTACAAAGACCTTTTATTATTTCTATATACTGAATTTTAATATCTTCGGTGATTCCAAACGTCCCATTCAACACAACATTGAAGTTGACATTTGTTTTTTACATGTTGGTGAAATGTCTCAAACTAGATTGGGCTGAATACCAATACATGTGGTACATCCTCAGCAGTGTTGGGCAAGTTACTTCCAAAATGTAATATATTACATATTACTTATTACTGTCTTTTGAAAGTAATAAGTTACATTACGATATTACTGTCTCTGAAATGTAATGAGTTACACTACTTTTGTGTTACTTTTAA
>NW_011366868.1:0-3109 GCF_000735185.1 Notothenia coriiceps
GCCTCTGTATCGCGAATGTCAACAGGGGGGGGCTAGTGGAGTGCACGCGTCTCAAACAAGCCTAGTTTGTTTACAAAATTACGGCGCAACTTGGTGGGCGGTACCCTGGAAATAAATCGCTGCATGAGAAATACAAGGTGTGGCGTGTGAGCGTGTGAATGGATGCGTGAGACTTGAGAGCTCTGTATAGATCTATGGTCTCTGTAAAGTCTGTGGATTCATTCTTTGTGAGCCCAGTGTGCTCTGATTGGTCAGCTCGCCAACTCTGTTCTGATGAGTCCACCACCGTTACAGCTGAACATCAGTGATTATATGTTATATGTTAGCAACCAGGAAATGACACCTGTAATGACAAACAGATGAGAATGCTGCGTGGGGTCTGGGTGCCGTGTTGGCGGGACGTTGCGGGGCTCGCTGCTCCGCCCTTTGAGGCTCGAGGAGCGGACAGTGTGAGCTGGATTACTGGTGTCGTTTCCTGGTTGCGGCGTGGGGTCTGCGAGACAGCGAGACACCGCGAAACTCAGGCTGAGCTCAGGCTCAGAAATCCATTTGGACCAATCCGCGGAGCCGTTACGTCACTGCGACCGTTACGTCAGTATGCCCCGGAAGAAACAAATGGAAAAAGAGAAATGTCCAGCGAGGCGTTCTGGGGCAGCATAGACAGGTCTTCTCTGTGTTAGAGTTTTACTCCCTACAGGGTGTACTTTGAGGGTTTGTGACTCTGCAGACCGTTTACATGCAGACAAACCTTCATAACACACAAGGGGACGGGTAGTAACAGGAAAAGCATGACATGGGAGCTTTAAATGGTGCAACTGGTATGAAATCCAGTTTCCCCTTGGGGGTAAATAAAGTCATTCTAAACCCGATTAATACTTTACATTTTATTATATTTACCTGGTGATTTAAAAAAAAAAAAACAACACAACCCCCTGAGTATAGACCAAACACAATGTTTATTTCTTTATTTGGGTATTTTTCCAACAAATAACGGATAAAAAGTCGATGCACTTCTGTTACAAGGCAGGCTCTGAATACAGGGTGGAGTGGAGCTCCGAAACAGGTCTTTGATAATAAAGCTTAAATTAAAAAAGAGACTTTGTGCTTCTCCGGCTGATCACAGCTCCACAGACAGACATGTACACGGATGGAGAAACATCACATTACAAAAATCAGGTCATGAGTTAGAAAGGCGAGGATCACGAGAAGGCAACAGGTGTCACATTGTGAGGGATGCTGGGGCCTTTTTAATTGAAGGAATCACACACTTAGTCTCACTCGTGCAAAGGACAACATGTTCAGCTAAGTAAAGACAAATCATACCCACACACACAGAAGTCGCTCCGTGTGCAAATTCAACAGACACATTGAGAAAGCTTTATTTATGTCCTATCTGTAATCAACCGCCTTATTTGGACAGAAATGACACATCTTCCTATCGCATGATTTATCAAATCATTTCGTCTGTAATACAAGCAAGTCAATGTGCACAAAGTGGTCTGTACACGCTTAAAAAATATACTCCGTAGGAAAATACAATAGACTAAACAACAGAGTTTCTTTTCTTTTTTAATTAAATAGACCGTTTCTGTCATGTTCCTATACAAGGACAATGGCCTTAATGCTGGAGAGATACACATTGTTGGACCACAGAACCTGCTCTCCTTTGCCCTCAAATGGCTTTGTGCTTTGGAAAGAAACCGTGGGAGACGAAGCCCGACTGACTGTGGGTGGGAGGCAAAATAAACCACTGACAGAACTCAAAATATGTGAAAACAAAAAAAGAAACAAAAGACTGAACCGTCTCCTGACCTGCAGGAAAAAGGAGTTTTAAACCCATACGTTAAAAAGTAGGGGATCAATATGAAGTTTAGGAAAGATTCAGAGATGGAAATAGTGTTTTTTGTCTTCAAGAAAGAGTTCAACAAACATCTGTTTCATAACTCACATCTGGAACAATACAGATCGCCACAAAGAGGTCATGCTGTACACCTGGGCGAGAGAAAGGGAAAATGCATCAGTGGACAGTTTTCTGTTTTCTTTCTTTCTTTAGTTACAAATTCCACCTCCGAGATTTAAAGATCACCTATTCTGCAAAATCCTCTTCTCCATGTCTCTTCTACATCAACATGTGTCCCCTCTTCTCCATGTCTCTTCTACATCAACATGTGTCCCCTCTTCTCCATGTCTCTTCTACATCAACATGTGTCCCCTCTTCTCCATGTCTCTTCTACATCAACATGTGTCCCCTCTTCTACATCAACATGTGTCCCCTCTTCTCCATTTCTCTTCTACATCAACATGTGTCCCCTCTTCTTCATGTCTCTTCTACATCAACATGTGTCCCCTCTTCTCCATGTCTCTTCTACATCAACATGTGTCCCCTCTTCTCCATGTCTCTTCTACATCAACATGTGTCCCCTCTTCTTCATGTCTCTTCTACATCAACATGTGTCCCCTCTTCTTCATGTCTCTTCTACATCAACATGTGTCCCCTCTTCTACATCAACATGTGTCCCCTCTTCTCCATTTCACCATGTGTCCCCTCTTCTTCATCTCTCTTCTACATCAACATGTGTCCCCTCTTCTCCATTTCTCTTCTACATCAACATGTGTCCCCTCTTCTACATCAACATGTGTCCCCTCTTCTCCATTTCTCTTCTACATCAACATGTGTCCCCTCTTCTTCATGTCTCTTCTACATCAGCATGTGTCCCCTCTTCTTCATGTCTCTTCTACATCCACATGTGTCCCCTCTTCTCCATGTCTCTTCTACATCAGCATGTGTCCCCTCTTCTTCATGTCTCTTCTACATCAACATGTGTCCCCTCTTCTTCATGTCTCTTCTACATCAACATGTGTCCCCTCTTCTCCATTTCTCTTCTACATCAACATGTGTCCCCTCTTCTACATCAACATGTGTCCCCTCTTCTAGATCAACATGTGTCCCCTCTTCTTCATGTCTCTTCTACATCAACATGTGTCCCCTCTTCTCCATGTCTCTTCTACATCAACATGTGTCCCCTCTTCTTCATGTCTCTTCTACATCAACATGTGTCCCCTCTTCTTCATGTCTCTTCTACATCAACATGTGTCCCCTCTTCTTCAT
>NW_011366869.1:0-3036 GCF_000735185.1 Notothenia coriiceps
TTTTAATCTCACACACACACACACACACACACACACACACACTTCTCCGCCTCATTCTGTTTTCATTTACTCGTTCGTTATCTGACCAGCTTCAATCTTGTAGGCTACTCACCTCGTTTCTTGTAGCCCTCGAAAGGGTTTTGGAGGTTGATGCCTCGGTGAACGTGAGTTGTTTGGCTTTCTTGTCCGCAGCAGCAGAAAGCATTTTCAAATGTTTGAATGAATCAAAGTGGGTCGTCACCGTCGATTTTCTCTTATGCTCCAACACACAGTTGCACGGGGTGCAGAATAGTTTCCCCCCACTTTTTGCCCGGTCTTTAGTAGAAATGTTCGTCGGTAAATGAGATGGATTAGATATTTTCATCTTGGTGTTTTCTCTATCGTGTGAGCTCCACACGTTCACTCTATACAGTGTTGTTTACATTCTGTGATGCGCGAGCTGATGACGTCACGTCAAGACGAGTCAACTTTTTTCCCTCAACTTTGTGTGGAAAAATGCGGGGATTATGCGGCCTTTTGGAAATCTGCGCCATTTTGCTGATTATGCGGTAAATTCTGCGATCGCAGAATCGCGTTTTTCTGGAGGGTCTAATTATATATGTTGAGGTCTTTCAATAATCTGTATTTTGTACCTTTATTCTACTTTAGCTTGTGTTAGTTTGTTCTCTTTGCGTTTACATGTTATAAAGTTATTCTGCTGCACTTTATCTGAACGCTCTTAATGTTTTTAATGTTTGTAAAGCGCTGTGTTGAAAGGCGCTGTATAAATAAACGTGCCGTGCCTTATTTGTGCCGTTTTTGTAGGTAGAGGATGTGCACAAGAAGTTTGAAGCTCTGAAAGTAGCTGAGAGCCAAAGCTGGGTGGAGGAGCACAAGCCAGCACCGCGCCAGAGGAAAGCAGTGAAGGTAAGGACTCTTTGCAGTGCATACTAAACGTGTTTGTTTAAAGAGGTACGGTGTGTCCTTGTTTCGATGTAAAGAGATTAAACCCTTTGTGTGTTTTTGACAGAAGCCATCAGCTGCACCTGCCAAACCCGCAGGAACGAAAGCAGCAGGAGCAAAGTCTCGCCTGGCTGCCGTGAAGGCGGCCATGAAAGCTAAACAGCAGGCAGACGAGGCGGAGAAAGCAGCAAAGGATTCTGGGAACTTAGACTCTCAGGAACCACAGCCTGAAGCAGAGCCGCAACCCGCTGCTCAGGTGGTGTTCGATGGAGGGTTCTTCCGGGTGGAGAGCCCAGCCAGACCGTCAGGAGGTGATTGTGATGTCATCTGTCAGCGTTTTATGTATTTTCAGAATTCCTGTATTAGTCCTACAGCGGGGAAATGTGCATTGTTACAGTACACGTTCCAGGTTCATTGCGCAATATTGGATGAATAACAATATCTTTTTGTGTCTAGGTTCAGTGAGGAGATCCAGCCGCCTGAGTGCCGCCCCTCAGGCCTCCCCCTCCTCCAACTACCTCACCCCCAGAAGATTCACCCGGCAGTCCCCCGCTCTCTCACAGACCCCCGTCTCCACCGCCGCCTCTCCCTCTCACACTCTCCAAACTCCCGCCCTCCTCCGTCTCACCCTCGGAGAAACTCAAACACCCAAGTCTCAGCGCGGCACTCCTCAGGCGTCGCGGAACAGAAACGAAAACGTCTCCCTCTGTTTCTCACCTGCCAAGGAAGTGTGTTCCGACGACACTCGGCCGGGAAAGAGCCCTGCGCACCCAGCAGTCTCCGTGCAGGAGAACACGGCTGCTGATCCTGAGCTGAACACTCCAACACCTGCACGCTCACTTCCGTCCATCTCTGTCGTCATGGAGCAGGAGGAACCCTCTGAGGCCGTCGATGTGGACCTCCCTCTCTCTTCAAGGCTCTCCCCCTCTCCTTGTAAAACTCCTCTTCCTGTCTCCCATGCCCCTGATTCCTCACCATCTCTCGGTTTCATGTTGTCACCCTGTGTGACTCCCACCTCCCCCCCTCCCGCTGTGGAGGCGTCAGAGTCTGTGTGCCAAACCCCTGACGTTGTTGAGGTAAACACATTTCCCTTCTTTTTGTATTAAAGGGGCCCCATTATGCTTTTGAGGGGTTTCCTTTCCTGTATTGTTACATATAGGTTTCTGTGCATGTAAATGGTCTGCAGAGGCTAAACCCCTCCAGGGGGAGTTTCTCTCCCACACTGCGCGAAACACCTACATTGGACTCCTTTTTGTTTACTATTGTGACATCCCTATGTAACACTTGGCATCTATTGGCTAAAAGCTCCAACACAGTTGACATGATAGGTTAAGGGGCGGGACATCTCTAAACGGCAGTATGAGAAAAATAAAGAGCTTTTTGAACATTAAAGCATGTTAACATGTCACAGTAGAGACACGACATACTGATAGACACCTGAACATGAGCAGAAAATATGTGATAGAAACGTTTTTCCCTTTTCTAGTTATCCTTTTTTAATTTCAGGAGATTCCCGGGTTGGACTTTGAGCGTTACCTCCAGCCTTCAATGAGATGCAGCCTGTCGCCGCAGGCTACAGTTGCCGTGGAGACACTGTCCCCCATGGCGGTGGATGTGGAGATGGAGAGTCCCGGAGGTCCATCAGAGGACCTGCCCTCTCAAAGGGAACCAGGTATGATTGATGCCCACAGGTGCTGTGCATGCACTCAAGCACCTGAGTTGTATTCCCTAACAACACCAACGGAAACTAAAGCTGCAGCAGGCGGGACTTCTATGTTGACATTTATTTAAAATGAGCAGAACTAGAGTTTATATTAAAGTCAATTGATTTAATGCACACCTTGTATCTCAACGTCCATTAGTTTATTGGTTCTCTTGTAAAGTAATTGCCGCTTTCACACCAAGTACTTAGTTCCCAGCATTTAGTTCCCCTATGGAACTAAAGAGCAGATCACGTTCACACCGGAATAAGTCCCTGGGGGAGGATTACACGAATGAAGCTGCTGACGTCACTTCTTCTGCTTTGGGTTTACTGGCAGGCCACAAACAACTTCACGGCGTATACTGCCACCCGAAGTCCCCTGAGTTGGGGAC
>NW_011366869.1:3081-25788 GCF_000735185.1 Notothenia coriiceps
ATAACTGTTCTATTCTTTTCAGGTCTCTCCGCGCGTATTTATGATGCCAGTTCACGCTTAGTATTCTAGTCGAACTCTTGAGATATTGAGGACCTTCTTTTGCTGATAAAGCCTATGCTTGATGTCTGGTGGAGACGAAGCTTTAAGAGTCCTCTCCTGCTGAATGTTCAGGTATGCCCCGGGTCGTACAATCAGTATGTGTGTCTCTACTTCAAGAGCGTCCCTCCCTGCTGATTGTTCAGAGGTTAATCGCTATGGATGTCCTCTAACTTAAAGAGTCTCTCCTGCTGATGTTCAGTGGTATATCAGTAGCAGTGTCTCTACTTTAAGGTCACCCTGCTGATGTATCAGTGTATTCAGATATGTGTGTCTCTCTTAAAGAGTCCTCTCCTGCTGATGTTCAGGTGTATATCAGTAATGTACGTGTTCTGACTTTAAAGAGTCCCTCCTGCTGAATGTCCAGGGTATCTCAGATATGTAGTGTCTCTACTTTCGAAAGACGTCCTCTCCTGCCATGTCAGCTCTAATATCAGTAATAGCATGTTCTATCTTAAAGTCCTCTCCTGCACGGGGGCGGGACGGGGGGCGGGGGGGGGTGATCTGTTCAGGGTGTATATCGAGTATGCGTTCTCGGACTTTTAAAGGTGCTCTCCTGCTGAAGTTCAGGTGTAATCAGTAGTATGTGTCTGCTACTTTAAATACTGCTCGTCCATGCCATGTCGGTGTAATCAGCTATGAGTGTACTTACTTAAAGTCCTCTCCCTGCTGATGTTCAGGTGTATATCATAGGTAGTGTCTCTACTTTAAAGAGTCCTCTCCTGCTGTTAGGTGTATATCAAGTATGAGTGTCTCTATTAAGAGTTCCTCTCCTGCTAATGTCAGGTGTATATAGATATGTAGTGGGTCTGTACTTAAAGAGTCCTCTCTCCTGCTGATGGTTCAGGTGTAATATCAAGTATTAGTGTCGGGGGAGAACCAGGATTAGCCATGCACAAAAACCTATTATAATAACACAGTAGAGGAAAGGGAAAACTCCAAAAGCATAATATAGGCCTCTTCTTAACCTCTTTGAAACGTCCTCATTCGGAGTTGAGCCTGAAAGAAACACGTGCAGGTTTTCACTCCTAGAGTTTCAGTTTCCATGAGTCACGTTGTGTTTTAGATAAATAAATACTGAGGGTATTCAGCTGCTTTCAAAACTACTGTGAGTAAAAACTTAGCTGTGTTAAGTGTACAGACACAAAATCACGAGCTCAATCGGAGAGGAGGCTGAGCAACCGGCGCAATCAGTCCGTTGAGAGTTATTTCAGACTGGTATTTAAAAGCAGACACCTTATTTTCCTTCAGATCAACAGCTGTGTCCTTCAATCACGTGAGTTTCAAATGAACACTCACTGCCAGGTCCACAGGTATTATACGTACTACAGAAACATAAACCTGTGTTAGGTAGAAGTGGAGACAGCTGATAAGACGAAAACGACCATACATCCTGTATTTGAACATTCCTGAAGTGGTTAATGGACCCAGCGGCTTCTGAACCTATTCAAGGCTGTTTTCGTCCCACTCCTTCTTTTTTTTTTACCTGGCCTGTCCATTTTCCCTGTCTGTGTTTTTGTTGTTCCTTCCCCTGTAACACCTGGCGGAAAACGCTGTAGGGGGAAACAAACCGCTGCCAGCTTTCAACACATTCCCGGATCCGAATGCCTGCACAGCCGCACATTGTGGCATTCCTTCATTTAAAGGGTGCCAGCATCTTTTTGTCTCTCAAACACATGTAATGACTCTTTGTAAACATGTGGGGAGCTTTTCAGGCTGTGGTTTACACAATTTTAAGGTGACTTTCATGCTGAATTAACCTAAAATTGAAAGGGATACCCTTAAAGTATTAAAGTACCTTCCACAATGTATGATTTACAAATAATACTGATGGGGATTAAATAAATAGCGTTGCCACATAATGTTAAAGGTCGCCTTGAACCATATCCCAAACAGAAACTTTGAGTTAAAATGAAGCCAAGTGAGAATCTGTGTGTTTCCATGGCACACACAAGTTGACTCCATGGTGGCAAAAACTCTGATTAACATGAACAAAACATGGAAGTTTCTTAAACCCTAAATTGGTATCAATGGCTAAAACTGGGTTTACTCCAATGGTGGCAAAAGAAATCGATTCTATAGAAGTTTATGAAAATTGCATCTTCAGACCGGTTTTATTAACTTAGTAAGACCTTCGTAGCTCAATACCCCACAGTAAATACTTATTAAAAGCCTACATGAAAAATAGCAATGGGAGAGTTTATTAAACCTACACCTAAACTTTGTATCAAGCGCTAACACAAGTTTGACTCCATTGGTGCAAACGCTTGCTTGGTAGAATGTACCTTCCGAGTCAGTTGCTTCAGAAGTGAGGCAGAATCCTTCCTACGATGCGAAAACGAAAACGGTGGACAGGCTACAAGTGGTGCGTGCATAATGCCGAGTCCCCGCTAAAGGAGCACGATTTCCAGCAAGATTGTTTAAATTGCGTCGTGCGCAAGCATGTCGCGGATGTTAGAACGCGGAGCTCACCATGTGCAGCCCGCAAATTTATCGCTACGAACGTACGCTGGCCGGTAAAGAATTGAAGGTAGCTGGGACATTGGAACAGTCCTTCTGCGGCACTCGATGACGTAGTATGTTGAAATAGTGGGCTCGGAGCAGCCTGTCGCTCGGCATTAGAACAACACCACAGTTGTGAAGATGGCTATGAATTGGCCTCCTTTTCAGGGGAGATGTATTACCTCAGTAAGGATCAAAATACTCGTGAAGGCCACATACAAATATAGACACCAATAAGCAAGGCCTTAGATCTGTGATGTTTTCCATTGGCAACCAAGGCACCGTCGACCTGGATGGAAAATAAATCTTATTGTGAGAAGTCTATGACAAAATGGCCTCATTTCGCTGAGTTTCATAACCTTAGGAACTATCCCTAATACGGCCATTCACACCAAGGTACCTGTGCCGTACTTGTTTAACTGAAGAGCCGATCGCGCTCACACCGGTAGTTCTCTGAGGGAGAAGTTGGCAAATGAAGCCGCTGAGTCCTTCTTCTGCTTTGTTTACTGGCAGCCGCACCACCTTCACAGGCGTATTACTGCACCCGAATTTTCGACTGAAGCCTTCCAAGTAAATCGCCAGAACGCCGACACCTCCTCATCTCCACCGCTCCCATGTTTTCTTTTGTGTTGCCATAAGTTATTCTCTCTCCGTTGGTGCGCGGGGCTAATGCTAATAATGCTAATGCCAGCAAATACAATGGCGGCTTCACAAAACCTTTCCGAGTTTTACGGGGCGTGGTTTGCAATTCGCCCAGCCAATCAGAAATTGGAACTTTTTTCTCCCCAGGAAAGTACCTGCTCTCTAGCAGGGACTGAAAAGGGGGGAAAAGTTCTCATGAACTAAGTTCTCTTTTTGGCGGGAACGCAAAATCCCAGGAACTAAACGGAAAAAGTACTCCGGTGTGAAAGCGCCTATTATTTTTGTAAAAAATCCAACACCTTTTTAATTTAACGTCCATTAATGTATTGGTTATTTTTTGTACAGTTATGGTGACACTCTCCACCTTACTTGATTTCCCCAAAAGATATGTTTGATAGCACTATTTTTATTTTCTATGGTTATATTTTCTATAAGCAAGATAATATCATTATTGTGAATTGTTTTGGACACCAAAAATATAAAATAATGACATGATTTTTCTGAAATATCCCACTAAATGCTGCAGCTTTTAGAGAGAATGCTATTGTGATATGAGGGAATACCACACAGTCTTTCTTCTGGGATATGGTTTTGTTTAACTTCACATTTTGCTCTCTTCACTCCCACGTTTTATTTTCACCACAGCGGGTCCAGGGGTGTCTTCAATGTTATTTCTTCAGTCACCACAGGTCAATTTTCACCTTTTTTTGATTTCTTTACTTCCAAAACTCTTAACTTTACTGTTTTTATTCCAGCCTCGTCGTTGCTGAATATTCATACTGTATTTTTTGTTCCTTTTCCACACAAAGCAGAAAGCCGAGTATGACTGTCTCCTCTTCACCCCCGACATGAAGGAGCGGATACGACAGTCCGTCTGTCCGAGTGACCTCATGGTCTTCACCCCTCCCTCTAATGTGTAGCAGAGATTTCCTTTACATTTTTATTTGTTACATATGTTAACCAATTGAAGCACCAAAGAGTTTCTGATTCGTGTTTTTTGTCTTTTTATAAATAAATATTTTGTTACAACCAGGAAATGACTCGATGATATTTTTTTAATGAATTGCCTGTGGATGGTGCCGGTACAGAACAGTGAGTTTTATGCTGCTGTCTTCAGGTTTCTCTGCTGCAGCTCCAGCTTCCTCTACCTGTAACAATAGAGAACTAAACTGAATACATAGATGTTATATATTATTTCTGTGTACTCTCACTGTTAGGGAATCTTTGCTTAGGTATGCAACCTTTGACACAGCTCATCATTTTCTCTCTTTGCTGTCTCCTTTCCCATGGCATAGTTCTACGGCCTTGGGTGTTGCTGCTATCTCTCTTAAGGAGGGGCAGCTGGGCGCATTGTTGCCAGCTTATGACCGAGCACAAGCTGACATGAGATAGTTTATTTTTCAGAGACATCTAGAAGCCCTTCTTTTTAGGGACGTAGGTTCCCTGGCGCACATTATGTTCTATGGACGACAGCTCTTGTTAGATTCAGGGTCCTCAGCTGTTTAGTCTATCTATTGAAGAATGTTGATTATTACACTCTGAACTAGTTCAAACCTGGAGCTACAGAAGAGTTCTTCAGAATTGATTGTGGCATCTCAACCGAACCGTGTGGTCAGACCCGTGACATGTCTTGTGAATTCTCCGGCCGAAGCTCCAGATAAACCGTCAGTGTTTGCCGTCAAAGCTCCAGCTCTCCTCGTGTCTCTCTTTCGGCCCGTCCACACTACAGCCTCAAAAAAAGCTTGCCGGCGGGCGTGTCTGAAGCTCGACCAACAACCAATCACATGAATCTCCCGCCCCTGACACACAAGCAGCGGTTTGATTGGCTAGAGCTTGTACTGGCATATGATTTGATTGGCTGACGCTTCCACCGAAAGCTTCAGAAGCTTCAAAAGTTGAACATTGCTCAACTTTTGCAGCCTGAAACGCCAGGAAAGCTCCGCTCTGCTACCCACAATTCAGTTCGGCGAAAAGCGAGGCAACGTGACGTCACCCCATTCAAAGTGAATGGGCAGACGCGTTGGAAACCGTTTTTGAAGCTGTCGAAGCTGTAGTGTGGACGGGCCGTTTGAGTCCTGACTCCCATTGCTTCAGAAGTTTCCCCCACACTTACCTTCCTAGCGTGTGTTTTCTTGTCTCTTATTGCTGTCGCTGCTCTGACTCCAGAATTTCCCTATGGGGATCAAAGCATTTTTGATCTTTTAGATGTATTTTCCACTCAAGACAATTTCTACAACAAATTTGAGGGTAAAGAAATCCAAAACTGGTCCATGCAGATAAGAACATTGTCCTTTGGTAGGAACAAAATCACTGGTGATACATATAACCCAATACATTTAGATATCTACTACATAATACTCTTAACTGGTGCAACAACACCAAACTATTGTCAGATGTGAACCACTAGCAGAGTACTACCTGGCTCTCTGTCGGGCCTGGGCCTCAGCGATGTGTCTCTGGGAGTCCTGCCGGAGCTTCTCGTCCTTCATGTTTCTGGACACTAACTGGTAATGTTCAAAAGCCGGGAAGAAGAAGTGGTTGAAGAATTGATGGATCGTCTGATTCCAGATCTCCACCTCATGGTCTTGGGCTCTCACCCCTCTGGTTTGAACAACCTTTCCTCCATCTCTTTGCCCTAGAGGTAATGTATGTAAAGTCTGTATAAGTACAAACATATCAAACATTATTTCAAAGAATTAGAAACTAAAAACAAGGAAAACCTACCTGCAGACTGAGGTCTCTCTCTGACTTTAGCCCTGACCTGTTGTTGACTCTCCATGTCTTGAGCATTGGATGTTTCTGCCTTGTCACTTTTCTTTGATCAGAAGTAAATGCAATTATTTGTTATTAAAGATTTCAGCAAAGTCACATAGCCAGGCTCACAGCAGTACATGCCATTTCTATTAACAGTAGGGGTGCGACAATACTGAAATGAATAGTGAATATTGGAATTGTTTTTACTTTTCACATCAAGGTGGCTCATGAATGTATAAAAAAAGTCATAACATAGTGTATCGAAGAATTCTGAAAAACCTCCACCTCAGGTAGATCGCTCCTGGCTTTGGTTTCAGCGCTGGATGGCGAAACCTGCTGACACTTCACTTCAGCAGAGCCCAGAAGTACCTCAAAAAACTCCAGGAATGTAATCTGAAAAACAAGGAGTGGGGATAAGAAAAAACGATAAGGAGAGAGGGGAAGAATTAACAGCGGGAATGAGCAGAGAAATAATGAATGAGTCCACAGGTGTTCCCAGGCAGACCTCCAGATCCAGACAGGCGGACGTGTTGCTGGGGTCCTGGCTCTCTGCAGTGATGATCTGCAGCAATCTGGCTGTGCTCAGGTTACTGTCCAGCAGATGGAGATCCTGCCAGGGGTTTACAATAAATCAACACAATGTCTTTAACAATGATGCATGGTTCAAAAAGAACGTTTTCTATTCATGGGATAGAAGCAACCTCAAAATAAACATGTATTTTGTTAAAGCTTGTAACACAAAAGATAATTGTCACCCATTCTGTTCACCTGAAGTTTCCCTCATAAAGTTAGAAAATGAAAAGTAAATAACAAGAACCGGTACATTTGTATGGTAGTTTTTGTGTTGCAGTGTGTTGCACCTTGAACATCCACAGGAGGTGTCGGCAGGTCATGGTCCGGTCCTCTCTGGGCGCTGCAATGACTCTGCAGTAATCCTGATAGACTTCCCAGCACCTCTCTAAGTAACTCACAGCCACCTCTGCACAGTCTGGGTGCCTAAACATGAAGCCTGGATCAACACAGCTAGAGTTAATAAGGACAGACATTACTGCATAATATAGAGCTAAGCAAAGCTGAATTGGGAACTTGAAGACTGATAGTAACCTGATAGACAAAAAACTGTTCTAATGTTGTGGTAAATCATTTTGCAGGAGGTCCGACCTTCTACCATCTGATACGTGTGTACATGAGCCTTCAATATAATATTGGTTTCACCTTTTACATTACTCGCATTAGGAATGATGTTGTCTGTCATCAGTTTGGAAAAGCAGTCTGCCAGAAGGTGGTTTTGTGACCTGTGAAAAGATGAAGCAGAACTGATTCTCATCTCTGAAACTCAAAATTAGTTATAAAGGGAAAAAAAGTTTGTATTTAAATGTGTCCTTGGGTTAGTCGTTGCTGTGGTAGTTATTATTTGTCTTAGTTTGGTCTAATTTGTATTAGCAACTCTAACATCATTGAGCTAAGTTATAGTTAGGGTTACAAAAGGCTTACAAAACAAAGCTGTTGATGTTTAGCAGCTCAAATGTTTACCATGTTCACCAACTTAGACAAGTATGTGTTATAATAAATAGTTGCTAACATTATTATTTCAGAATGCTGAGAGAAGTTTTTCTGAATTCAGATACTTCTAAATGTTGCAAGGGTCTCTCACATGCATGAAGTAAATGTGCTGCTGCTAAAGCTGACAGTTTTTTAGATAAAAAGTTATTAATAAAGAAATAATTTCATCCATTGAAGACAATGTGTTAGAAGTCCTTCCTTACACCACGTCCTTATGGTAGATGTGATACGCCACAACCACTAGACAGCTGAGGGTCCTGCGCAGAAGCATGGGAGTGAAAGGAGAGTGGATCTCTGCGGATGTCTCATCCCCTGAGACACAGAGTAAAAAAAGTTAAACACAAAAAATTGTAATTGTAAAGGTACCAATGCTAGTCACTGTGAGATGTTACCTCTGATGAAATTGTCTATCTGTGTGAGAGTGATGCTGTGATGGTGGACGTTGCAGTCTTTGAGCAGGCGCCACAGCTGCAGGCGGGACATCAGGAAGCTGTTATCTGGGGAGGGGGCATGGCCCAGTCGGCTGTAGAAACTATAGATGGACCTCAGCTCTCTGGCCTTCCTCAGCACCACACACTCCACCTGTTACACACGAGCCACATGTCAGGGTAAACCACGAGGACGTGTGGAGATGTTCAAAGTGTTGATGTGTGCAGCGGCTCCTGACCTCTTTGCGCTCGGTGTCTCGATTTCTCTCAGGGATTTTCTCCAGAAGACATTCAATGTTTAGAGCCATGTCGGGCCCTAAGATAGATGAGCCTGGGAGAAGATACAATAATGTCAGGGCTTGTAGGGGAGGATTTAAGAGTGTAACACCAATAATTATTTCCTTGATGGCATAGGGACTCTGTCTGCTGTTTTACCAGGCCGAGAAGTGGGAGCTTTGTTTCCGTTCAGGTTGTTTGTCTTCATCTCATCGTGGACAAACTCTCCTTCAAAAACATGTCCGTCCTCAAAAGTGAATTTTCCCTATGAAGCATACAGTCACTGTTCAAAGTATATACATAGATGTGTACCATAAATGCCTGTGAGGGTGAAATGGATGCTAGATCACATATTTTGAAAGAACTTATAAAACATTAAATAAAAATGTGTTGTACTTCCAAGCATCTTTTTTATTTATTTCGGAGACATACAGTATGTGCATCCACTGTGAGAGGCAATTCTGTAACATGTATTTACCTTCCCATGTTTCTTATTATTCCTCCATTCTCCTTCGTATATCGCACCCCCAGCGTAGTAAAAGGTTCCCTGCCCGTGCCTCTGACCCTGAACGAAATCTCCTGTGTACTGATTTCTCTGGGAATACTGAGACCCATCCGCTCGCCTCAGGATCCAGACATGCGTGCCTTTCCCATGCTACAAAAACATTAGCAGGATTACTTTTTTAGGAAGTGAAAAAAAAGGTATTGTACTGAAATGTGTGCAATATGGATTTGTTATTGTGGTGTGCTGTCATACCTGGACTCCATTCTGCCACATCCCAACATACTGCTGTCCCAGTTTGAGCCACCTCATGGAGCCCTCTCCATGTCTCAGGTTGTTCTTCCACTCCCCAGAGTAAGTGTTACCAGAGGGGTAGCTGTAAAAACACAGATATTATCTTTTCGAAGTTTAGATGTGACTGTGGTAAATATGAAACCCTGTTCTGCATACATACCATCTTGTTCCCCATCCCTCTCTGTTGTTCTTCACCCAATCTCCTTTGTACCAAGATGTCTTCTTATCCTGTTTAAAATACACTACACCCTAACAAAAAGAGAACCAATCACAGAGGAGAAATCTTAAGAGACTATATCTGATTTGAGGAAGTGGATCATACCTTTCCGTGCCTCTTGCCCTGATCCCACTGCCCGGTGTACGACACACCATTGTCTGCACATCGGTAGGTTCCAGTGCCATGTCGTATAGCATTGAGTACTTCCCCCTCATAGGAGCTGGCATCCGGCCAGGTGAAGGTGCCCCGTCCCACCAGCATGTTGCAGACAAATTCTCCCTTTTGGATTTTAAATATAGATGAAAAAAATTGATTATCCCCTGTCAAACTCCTTATTTTATCACATTATAGTGTGTGCTCCCATACTCACTTTCAATTAAGTTGGTATGATCATTGCATATGAATCGCTCAAGAAATGAAAGGTCATTACAGTTATTATCTTTTTTTATTCTACCTTACCTACCTCATATTTTAATCCACCTGCCTGTGTAAAGACACCAGGTCCCTCCATAAGTCCCTTGGAAAACATCCCCTTGAGTAGAACAAAAATACTTTGTTAATTATAATAATTGTTATATTAACTTGTGGAAATTGGAGCATAGGACATTACTATACATTTTCATAAATATAGATTTGACATCACGAGTGACAACTAAAACTAAAAACAACAACTTTCATATATTTGCAGTGGTTTTAATAGTTAACATTTTTGATGGACAACCCATGCATGTTAAACAATAGGCTGAAGCATACATTGACTGTGCTGTAACAGTATTACGTGCACTGCTTTTGCTTTAATATACTTTAGGAAGCTTTGTTTACCAAATGTAATTGATCATTTGCACTGTCCCTTTCTCTGAAATACACTGAATTGAAAATGAATAAATGTGATGTCCTTTGAAACAGTACCTTGTACACGTGGCCTCCTTCAAAACAGGCAACCCCTTCTCCATGAAACAGGCCTTCACAGGTTTCCCCTTCATATCTGTCAATAACAACATGCTAGAAATGAATTCCTACCTGGATTTAGACAACAAATGATAAGCACAATAAGTGCACTAAATAGTAATAATGTAATGACTGGTATAAGAGACGATTTACCTTTGTACAGTTAAGTTAAAAAAGGTGGGAAGTTCATAAAAATCATTATCTTGGAGGTCCACATCCGCTGAATTCACGGTTAAAACAGGAGGACAGCTCACTACTTTCCTTATATGCGTCTCTTCCGCTGTATGAGGTAGGTCTGAGTTTCCGCACGTATTTTCCGTTTTGTTTTTTAACGTAGTTTTAGTTTTATTTTCTTTCCCTTGTTTCATTTTGCGCTGTTTATTTACCTGTCTGTCGCGAAAGCTAGGATCCTCACCATGGCAACAGAAACGAACGCTCACAACTACGGAAACCGATTTCAGTCAAAAAGGCAAAAACCTAGTACAACCTATGAGTACAACCCGCAATTAAACAAAGCAAATTACATAAGTAGATGTGGAAGAAGTACTTAAATATTGTACTTGAGTAAAAGTAGAAGTACCAGGGTATAAGAATAGTCTGTTACAAGTAAGGAGTAGAAGTACAGAGTAGCAAAACATTTCGATACTCAAATAAATTATAATAAATTAAGTACAATGTCCCTCAAAATGGTACTTAAGTACAGTACATCTACTTAGTTACTTTACACCACTGAACATAAGAGCCATATCTTGTTTATTTACCCCATGAATTGGGTGTTTATTTAAATAAAATCAGAACACAACAGGTATAAAAAAACAAAAACACTAAACAACAAAATACAAGAATACAGTATCTATGGTTTGCACTTGTGTGAATAGGTGCAGGGGTGATGTTTAACAGAAATGATCTGTATCTAGTTATTTTAAGCCACTGTTGATTCCTGGACAGTCTTGGTCAGTCTTGTGAGATCATGTCCAGGTTGGCGAGGTGTCTCATGGTGGGCCTGCCGTGAGGACAGTTCCAGGGTTGCTCGATCTCCCCCATGTGAATCAGAAGCTTCTTCATCTCACTGACGCTCAGAGCAGTGCCGATCATCACCTGAATATAGACACAAACAAAACAATAGACAATGGGTCAGGAAAATATAACTCTTATTCAATTAGTCTATCAGAACTGACTAACAAGTCATATTCTAGATAGATGTATAGGTTTTATACTATTAGATTTTTCATGTACCCTTTTCTGTATATCAAACACCTTGGAGATGTTCAAAAGTTTCAAGAAATATGTACACTTTATGGGTCTGTGATATTGATATTTTAAAAATGAACTATTTATATCATGTTAATAATACATAGGATAATGTGTAATTAATCCAGCGCCTCTGAAAAATAATTTCCGTTTTGTTTCTTTATCACTTTTTAATAGTACAAGGAATGGCTACTGGAAACAGAAAAAAGGCAAAAACACATTATCCTTTCTAAAGTGATAGGTAGAAAAAGTTGGTTGTAGGGGATGACTGTTGACCCTAATCCAAAGCCAAAACCTGGTTTGTGTAAATATCTGTAAATACTTAAAAGTATCTGTTTATTATTAGTATGAACATACAGATTTCCGACAAGCTCGGGAGGCAAACATCTGCCTGACGCGGGACGGTCGACACATGACCCCCGGGCTGTCACTCAGCATGAAGATCAGCTCTTCAATGTCGGGGGGGCCAAAAGTCCAGTTTTTACTGGTGGGCAGAGATACCAGCTTTACCCTCTCCATGACCTGAGCTGCAGACACGATAGAAACATGCTGGTTTAGTATTTGTAATGATACTTAATAGTTGTGAACCTGAGATAAATGTGTAAACCCTTTTAATTGAAGGTAAATGTTCATACCCTCCTCATCCACAAGAAACTCAAAGCCATTCTTCCTGAAAATCTCTATGTTCTCCATGAGCACATTTTCACTGATAGCAGTTAGGTGAAGCTTCTGAGGGCTGCAAACATAAATGAAACAAACATATAGATTAGTAAAAACTGGATTTATAAAAATAACACAAGGCAGAAGCCATCAATAGTCAGTTTCTTACACTATGAGCTTCTGTCCTTGGAGAACATTGTGTTGCTGCAGCATCTCAAAGTTGTATTTCTCATCTGATGCATGCTGGTCAATCATGAAGATGTCCGAGTTCAGCTTGGCGATAATGAAGCCCAGGTTGAACTGGCCGATGATCTCCATTTCCTTAAACATGTCTTTACTGAAGAGAGGAAAGAAAAAGTGTCAAGTTGAAGCAATCACGCTTTAATATTGGCAATCTGCAAAATCTATTGGATTAAAATCCCACCTGATCTCTTTCTTCAGCTCTTCCTCTGCACTGTTGTTCTCTCCGGGGTTGATCTTGGCCCTGAAGCGTCGACAGAGCAGCTCATCATCATCATCCTTCTGTCTCTGCAGATCCTGTATCCTCTTCACCTTCCCTGCCAGATCTTGTAAAGAAAACTGGAGGTTCACCGTCCTCT
The DNA here is from genome assembly GCF_000735185.1 of Notothenia coriiceps. Classification (NCBI taxonomy): domain Eukaryota; kingdom Metazoa; phylum Chordata; class Actinopteri; order Perciformes; family Nototheniidae; genus Notothenia; species Notothenia coriiceps. The sequence goes on from NW_011366869.1 coordinate 15,814, forward strand.
TCTGTAGGCGCACTGGAGCATCCACCGTCGAGGAAGATTTCGAAGAAGTGTTGGATTCATGTTTTGTTGGTGAATGTGGTTTCTCTTTCCTGGCCCTCTTAGCATCGGGGCTCACAGGACAGTCCTCATTGGAAGTGTGTGGCTCAGGAACAGTTTGAGTATTATCTGACTCTTCTTCTTCTTCTTTAACACAGTCAGTGTCTGGCTCCGAAGATCTGAACTCCAGTCCAGAAACCTCAATATCTGGTGATGGCACAGTGACAGCGCTGTCTTTTTTAGTATCGGCGTCACTGCATGACGCTTTTCCGTACCTGAACCCATCGAGCACTGACTTTCCCACCGGGGAGTATTCAGCTAAATCTCTTGTGGCTTTCAAAGGAGATCTTACACTGGAGTTGCACGGAGGAGATTTGACGGTGTCCTTGAAAAACGTCTGCAGTGTTTTTTGTGTCGGGCCACTGTTGGCTGCTTTTGCCACGCTTGACTTGTTCCCATGATTTGAGCTGTGACTACTTGAAAAAGCAGCTTTTAGAGCGGCTAAGTTTACAGATGACTTTGGACGTCGTGTCACATGTTCCTTTTCTTCTGCAGATTGTTGCATTTTCCCATTAGAGTTGACAACCTGACTGATTCCAGACGCAGACTTTGTATCTAGAAACAGAAACGCAGTCAATAAAAGCACTGGAAAATCTCTCTTTGTGACACAACTTAACTATTATATCAATATTTATTATTAGAGATGTCCCGATCCGATCACGTGATCGGGGATCGGAGCCGATCACGTGATTTTCAAAAGATCGGAATCGGGAGAAAAAAATCGGGGATCGGGATTTTTAATTTTTTTTGTATTCAATGTTACAAAACAAAAATGACCATGTTCAAGTCTTAAAGTCATCCTGAGGCCTTAGTTTTGGTTTCAAATTACACAACATCATGTATGTGTTGCTTCTTTGGGGCTTGTTCTCATAGACCTGGTTGCTTATTTCTCTCAAATCTGGCAACAGAGTGGGCAGGGCGCAGTGTCTAATTGTAGCAGTAAGCTAACGAGTACTGATAAGCTTTATTTTGTTTTGATCCAATGCTGCACAACTGAACTGATCCAATGCTGCTGTGAAAGAAAGAAGCTATATCCATGTTGGATAGAATATCCAATTTAAACAAAAAAATAACCTTAAGGGACAACTTGAATGCTTTTTTTCTTTTTTTTTCTCTTAATGCATTGCATAAAGATCGGATCGGGAAAAATCGGTATCGGCAAAATCAAATCAAATGATCGGAATCGGATCGGGAGCAAAAAAAGGTGATCGGGACATCCCTATTTATTATGTTTCGTTATGCAGGCTAAATGTGTGTTCTTACTCATGCTTGGTTTCAGCGTGTAGTTCAGGCTGATCTTATTGACTCCCGACTCGTACATGTTGACGAGAGAGGTCTTGAGAATAGCCAGCAAGAGTTTCTCCTCCTGAAGGAAAATCTGTCGTTTGTCTGGGGTTACGTTCACGTCCACACACTCTGAAATAAAACCACAAAAACAAATTTAGAACAGATAGTAGCCACTGGGATTCAGATATAACTATTCAGCTGACCTACCTGAGGCAACAGCTATGTTCAGGGCAACAAAGGGATATTGATGTCTGTTGTACATGTGATACACTTCATTTACAAGTTTGGTCACCTGCAAGAAAAACAAAAGGTTAGAGGTGAGGCTAAAATGTAACAAGTAACAAAAAGTATATCATTATTGGAAAAGTTATACTTTTCTGACAAATATTGTACATCAATATTATATAAATGGCCTAATATCTGCTCACAACTATATTATGATGCGTTCGAAACTAGGGATGCACTATCGGGCAATACAGATAACAGACTTGCTTCTCATAGATGTTAATGCTAATAATTAAACATTTGTTACCTAAAAATAAGTTAGTAACCTCTATGCAAATTGCAATCATGTTTTACTTCTCTGAAACTGCCTACACTATCAGCTCTTTAGTCATTATAAAAATAATACATAATAATTTTAGGACCTGAAACATATAGTGTGCATCACCATTTTAATCCATTATGGCATATTTGAATACTGCTAATAAATGCTAAATAGGGGGACTTAAAGTTGAATTACCTTCACAGGATCACACGGCCGGTTGTTAACATAAAAGAACTGCCTGTCTGTTGAACTCCTCCCAGCACCATGGTCTGCTCGGGTCACAAACCCTGTCATGCTGCCAAAACAAAGTATTAAAGAAAGATAAATAAACTACTTTGTTTGCAGATAAGGCATGCACAGGACTTGCATGCAATGATATCACTCACGTAAACAGCTGTTTGGGTAGATCTGCAACTGTCAGTCCATATTCTTCAATCACATTTTCTGCTGGAGACACTTGCTGAAAAGGCAGAATACTCTGTAGCTACACACAGGGAAACATGAAACGATTTAGCAAAACAAATAAGGCCAATTCCACAAAACTATTTGGATATATACTTCAATTGCACAGCTCCACAAAAAGCTGGAAAGATATGTTAATTATCTTGATTTAGGGCAGTGTTCGCACCTGTTTTGGTCCGAATATGGCCCCTATGTTGTCTCTCATGCTCTGGGAGCCACTGGTGCTGAGGACGGTGCTGCGCTTCGCCTGCCCGTTCTGGTTGGAGCAGGTGATCCGCACTCCTGTAGAGATGATACAGTAGGACTGCAGGATGTGTATCATTTTGGCATACTCCTGAAAATACAAAACAAGGACATATTGGTGATATAGATAATGACAATGGGAATTGAATTACCTGATGATAGCTCAAAACAAATAAAGTTAAAGACATATAAGAAAAATATGATTCCAAGTTGTATTATGTTCCTCCGGGTTTCAGTTTTTACAGTGTTACATTTCTGACAACCATTTTCATTCTTTACATGTTTTTGTATCCACCTGTTCTCTATTTAGGTCCATGTTTGTTGTGGATTCCATGCCATGTTTCCCAAGGACTAGAAACTTGTTTTAAAGCCACGCACTGTGTAGTGTTTATATTGTATTAGAAATGTGGTATAATCATTTAAAAAGTCTGAATTGCAATTAAAATAGTCTTCAAGGTGGTGCTGGTAAGATGCTCAGACATCCAGGGCTTGCTGATGTCTTTTACATTTACAGTCACAAAGTATAGAGCTGCATGTACCACCTTTATTATCCTTGTCAAATAACCTTTAAGAAAGATGCTGGAAATGTTAACCAGATGACTTTCCACCAAATAAGGAATGCACTTTTTCAGTTATTGATTAAACAGAATTGTATTTTGTTACTGTTATTACATGTCCCTTGTTAGATGCCTTTATCCAAAGCTACTTACATACTCAATACTGTGGACAATCCCCACAGGAGCAACTTGGGGTGAAGTGTCTCAGGGACACAACGACATGCTGACTGCAGTGGGGTTTGAACCTGTGACCCCCTGATCTGAACACCAACGCACAACCCACTGCGCCACACACTTCCGTAACCCTGTTATGGATAACTTATCCCAATATAAAGTAATTGCAAAACAATTGTATATAACATTTATGGAAAACAACAGCTGCCTATGATGTAGGAAAAACTGTTGCTTAGACACATGACAAGGACTTTCATAAAATGAATGTGATTTGTAGTGACATAGTAGATATAAAGATGCAGACATATAAGACCTCTCCTCTGATGACTGACCTTCTTAATGTTGCGTTGGAACTCCTTGTAGCGAACAGGCAGGGTGTTGAAGAGCTGCTGCAGGCTGACGGTGGTGCCTTGCTGCCGGGGTTGAGGGGACTGCTGCACCAGGTGGCCTTTGTGGTCAAACACCAGCTTGGTGCCCACCTGAGTGGATTCATGGCACGTCACCACACTCAGGCCGCTAGAGCAGGGGGTCGGAGGAAAGTTTATATGATGGAGAGATGGTCAAACAGGTGTATGTGCCGAATGAATGTTGCAGTTTTACCTCAGAGCACATAAAGAGCTGAGGGCTTCACCTCTGAAGCCAAATGTTTCCACATGGATGAGATCGGAGAAATCCTTCAGCTTAGACGTGTGATGTTTTAATGCTGCGGAACAGATGGGAGAGGTTGCACTTGAGCAAACATATTAGGCTTTGACTCACAGGGTGGAGATAAACAAAGCTGACACTTACTCAGTCCTTCAAAGTTTGCCTCATCTACTCCTTTGCCATTGTCTGACACTTCCACTAGTTCAGCTCCACACTCCTTCAGCCTGACATCTAGAACATGCAATGGAAATTGGAATGATTTGTTGTCTATATTTTTGCTAAATATATGTGATACCTTGACATTTTGACCATAACCATTAACTTTTTTTTTACCAGAACCATTAACTTGTCATTATTAACAACGTTAGCTCTCTTAAACAGCACAACAAAAAGGGCCACCCCAGAATTGTGTCAGCTTTTTAAGAAAATACATATAAAAGAATGTGCATCAATTCTTACCAACATTGGTGGCCCCTGCATCGATGCTGTTTTCCACCAGCTCTTTGACAGCAGTGGCCAAAGTCAGAACCACCTGTCCTGAGCAGATCTGATGCACTGACTGCTTGTCAATGGCCTTGATGGCTCCTGCAGGTTCAGAGGTGCTGAGAAGAAAACAATCACACAGTGACAATGATGTAACTAAATGCATACTGCAGCAACTGATGCATGTTCAAAAAAGACAATCAAACATGTTAAAAGCTGCTTAGCCCCCTGTGGTCTGTTATCTCTGGTGAATACATCGGGAATGTGGGACTTTCAAGTGAACTTACTATAAAACATACAGTTTAACTGCATTATAGACTAGTTCTACCGTTTACTGCAATGCCGAATTGTGCAGTATATACGTTTTATTCATGCATATGTATTTATTTGCCCATTTGTTTTATTGCATGTAAATAGACACACAAATAGAAATAAATTGACAGATTTTTCATTGAAGTTTGGTACAGGTTCAAGTAAACCTACATGAAAACGGAACGGCTGTGCCTACATTGTAACAAGAGCCTTAAATTGATATTTGCACGATGTAAATACATATCTGCAGCATAAAGTAAAATAATTATTTGGTAGCTAACTTACCAAGCATCAGACATCTTCAAGGACTGACAAGCACCAGGAGGAACTCATTCAATTCAAATGAAATATGACTTCAACTGAAACAGAGAAGGAAGAGAACCCAACTAAAATCCATGTAAATAAAAGGAGTTTGTTTTGCATGATATTTTAGTGATACAACTGTAAGTGCAACCGCTTAAAATGTTGTAAACACAAAAATGTGTATCGCGCGCACTGCGCAGAGTGTCTCGCGAGCTTTAGCCGTGCGCAAAACAGCGCAGGGTGACTTTTAAAAGTAATATAACGTGTTGAGTATGCAAAACATTAAACTCTCATAACGAACACAAATTATAGCAGTAAAGACTGTGTACAAAATGATATCGCTGCATATAAATAAGTTATTCAAACCATTGCCTCAGACTTTTTAGCATTTCATCATCAAATCTACCGGAATCTGACCAATGTTAGGAAGCCTGTGTATTTACCTCATATAGTAAAAAACGAACAAATTGCTTTTTGTTGCAGGGTCCTCTTCCCCAGTTTGAAGCCGAATTATTCATATTATATTTTAAGGAATACAAAAAACAAGTATGTGATTTAATTTTGGGGCTAACTTTGTAATGTTAGTTATTATTGTTATACCTAAATCACGTACATTGTCAGACGGTCCCTTAGCGGCTGTTGAATCATGGCCGTCTATGAACATGAAGACCGTTTGGGACTTAATCGAGAAATCTTTTACTGTATTTTATGTAACATTCAGACGATTTAAACGCGGAATTAATCAAGTATTTTAACGTCGCTTACTGTAGATATAGATAAGTAGTTGAATGAACTTGAAGCAGCGTTTTAAAATTAGTACTTTATTTTGACAGGTCACCATTTTTCTTGACACACAATAATGTACAGTTCGTCATCCAAAGGACTCCTGAGGTCTGAGGATTGTTCTGGAAGCAGCGGTAACTTCTGGATCCTGCAGGGACATGAGGTTGACAGTAACGTTAGTCTGTTAAATCTGGCAAGCGAGGAGGACGATGAAGTCCAGTTTGACAGTAAGCAGCTTTTCCTCCTGTTACTTAATGTGTCCTATGTTATGCAATGTTTACTGATCCTTGGTGGCTTGGCATGGTCATCCCACATTACCTGACACAATGACACAAGGATAACATGTCAAATTCTGAGTAGTGTACAAGTTAGTTTTAAAGAGCATACGGGGGCGTATTTATAGTAGTAAAGGCCACGTGATTACAATGACTATGAGCCCCCCTCCTCTTATTCATGATATATTTTATAGGATTTGACCATTGATGCTATCATAAAATATTTGCACAATTTTTATAAATAATTATTAATAGTGTGCAATTAATGATTAACCATGTAAAGGCAACAGCTAGAACAGTGTAAGATTTGTCAAAAAGTGCATTATTATATCGTAATGCAACCTTTAATAACAGAACAATACAACCTTTAATTTCAAAATCAAATATAAAATCTAGTGTCATATGATTAAAAACCTCCAAATTGGTAAAAGTATTGGACAACAAATATATACAATAATGTATGAAAAGCCTTAACAAAGTATGGTTATTTCCTAGTCATTAAAGAACGAAAAAATAGCCACAGAAGACTTAATTCTGCTATTTTCATGCACTACAAAACATATGAATTGACCTTTTTGTAAAAATGTGACCGAATGCCCCTTTACCCATAATCTTATACAAACTCGCATTTGTCAAATACATTTGCATGGGTCTAGTGACACTGTTAGGATGTAAGATCAAGACAAATAGATTTTGAGTTAAACAAGTAGTTCCTGCTTCAGAACAAGTTAGGACTTGCCCCTCCACACCTAGGACGGTCTGCTGAAGTGAGGATAATGAAAGTGTCAGTTCCAAAGGACCCCTCCTCCTCATTCTGGCACGGTGACCAAGTGTCTCAGCTTCGTCATGTGTTGACAGTCAGTGTGTGAGTACAGTAGGTGGAGGAAGCTAATGCCTGGACCACACAGATAAGCAGTACTGCCGTGCACACCCCCCTTATGTATGCACAAGATCAGCTCATTTCATGCCTTGGAAGTGAACAGGATAATCATGAGTACATCTTTAAGGGCTTAATATTGGAGTTTTCATACAGACAAAATGGACCTAGAAGACAGAGACCTTGTTGAGATGATAGCTAAATTTATCGAAGAAGGTAAGACTACCGAGAAAAAACATTGCGGGTATAGAAGTATTTCATTTTAGTGTGACTTCAAAAAGTTGTTTTGTGCCACAAAAAAAGAACTGAATCCTCGAAACACAGCAAATTATACTTCCTCTTTCCTCTTTGCCTGTCGCATCATCTTTTGTTTTTTATGCTCAGCTTCCGACACAGATAATAACCGAGAGGTCTTGATGGCTGGAAGACATTACCCGTCGGTCCAAGAGTTTGCCTCTGCGATCCCCAACCACCTCCTGCTGGGCTCTCTCCTGGAGCACCTGTGCTTCGTCTATGAGACCAACCCAGCGCGCTCACGTACGCTGTTTAAAGGTATGTACTGACATGTTGTACTGGAGTAAACATATTTATATTATACACGTTTGATTGTATTTACTTGTTTAAAATTTAATTTGTCTTTAGGTTGACTTACAAAATCTGTCCGGGGACTACAGATGGAAAAAAAAAGCCTCTTGGCTAACTCTGGCACATTTACAGAAATGTTGATTAATGTGCACTGTCCCTGTTGAATAAATGAATAAATAAAATAAATGTTGCTTCGAATGGCATGGCCAACGGTGTATGAATGTGTGAGAATGTTAGATTCCTTGAGCAAAAATGGCACATTGCTCTTTATGTTGAGGTGTGATTGGTGAAAGATGACATGCTCTGAGTGGTCATAAAGACTGGATACATAGGTGCAGTCCATTTACCATTCATACAGTTTGTTTGAAATACATGTTTACCATCCTGTCACTTCATCAGGCTGTGAGACGGGTCTTCAGATTTTTGTTAATATTCCTAATGATGTCATTTCTTTGTTTCCTCTCACAGTTATAGGCCAGCGTCTAGCCGCCCTGAACCTCCTCTCACCTTTAGCCATCAGCGATGAGTTCAGCACCGTCAGACTGCAGCACAACCGGGCCTTCACCGAGCTGCTGCACGCTGCCAGCTCCTCGCTGTATCCTCAGGTAACTGGACACATCCATAGGGATATTATAGTGTGTTGTCACTCTGTAATAATGTTGGACTTTACTTTTACCTAGAGTCGGTATTTGTGCTTGGTAGGAAATTGTCCATTAACTCAAAAACAAAAAAGTGGATGAATATTTAAGAAAATAGAAAACAAACGATTGAGAAATCCACTTGTAATTTAAATATTTTGTGTAGAAAATCCTTAGCTACATGTTGATACTATTTAGAAATAGGGTTCTTTGACTATCAGAACACTAGGACATGATATAGTAAAAGAAAAGGACTGTCTCTTCTACATTATCCTACAGCATATGAACCACACAAAACATTCTGCTATCACACTTTTTCCAACAAATGTACATCCCATAACGTTGCATACTGCTTTGTATTGATACATAGTGAAGGGATAATGTTATAGATTTTGGTTGCAGTGTTAATTCTCATCATTATCCTCAGTGTGGTTACTCTTGTTATGTCTTTCTGCAGGGCCAACAAGGTCTCGGGTCAAACACGCACAACCCTGCTGTAAGGTAAGTTGTACTTTTAGTAGTCTTGAATGTTGAGTTGCTAGATTAAAAAGTATTGCATAAGATATTTTTCTTTTCCTTTCCCACAGACCTAAGGAGGGACTGTTCCAAGCGCAGACATCCCGGTATCTTAGTGAATTTGAAGAAATGCTTCGGCTCGGAAAAGGATCATATGGAAATGTTTTTAAGGTATTCCACTTTATTCTAAACCATACTACTTTTATCCCATCCCTTTGAAGCAGAATATGACTTGATACAATGCTTTCTTTGATTTCATCTTGTAGGTTATGAACAAACTGGATGGACAATATTATGCTGTGAAGAAAATCCTCATCAAAAAAGTCTCAAAGGATGACTGCATGAAGGTGGGCCATACATCAGTGCTTTATCAGTCAAGCATTTTGACTCCCAGATATATCACAGAGTAATCATTTGGTTATTTCTTGTTGGCTTTAGGTCCTCAGAGAAGTCAAGATGTTGTCCAGCCTGCTGCATGGGAATGTTGTCGGCTATCACACTGCGTGGATGGAACATGTTCAGCCCGTAGCATGTGAGTATTTACTGCTGTTCTGTTTGTCTGAGAGTTCATATTCACTGAGTAAAGAATTACAGTTCTTCTCATAACAGAAGCTTTATCGTAACAAACATTTCTGTTGCAGATCCTGCGTCCCTGCTGCCTGCACTGGAGTCACCTGAACAAAACGACAGGTCTAAAATATGAACTGATCTTACATGAATTACCATTTTCTGTCATTTTTTAAGCCTGATGGAATAAATAATCAGATCGATGATAAGTTGTTGCCTTAAAACTTATACATTAGGTTTATTGATGAGTTTGTGCTATTTTAATTCGCAGTTTTAACTTGCTTTGACAGTACTCGAATGGATATTATAATACTAGTTTATGAGACCTTGTTTATACTGCTCGAGTTATTTTATTTAAAAATACTAACTTAACAAGTTGTTAGAAATGTACATACAAACGATCATTTTAGGGGTAAATTATTCCTTTAATAAAGTGTTTGATTATTCCTTTAAAGAAATAGCATGAATTACCCTTATTGGCAGAAATTACCTTGGCATGCGATATTTTGAATGTCAAAACTAAATCCAATGTCATGTCATGGTGATCCTTTATCATATTTTATTTTGTCCAATAACACTAAATCTATCTTTGCTCTTTCCTTCACAGCTCTGATCAGAGTTCTAA
>NW_011366870.1:0-3642 GCF_000735185.1 Notothenia coriiceps
CAGGTCTCTCCCTCGGTGTGGAAGTTGAGTAAAGTTAGAACGATATTGGCAGATTTAGATTTCACGGATCAATAACTCATGAACAAAACGTTATTCAGACACAAATGACGTCTCCTAAGTACCGTGGTAAGGTTCACAACGAACTACAATCACATTTTGATCAAAAAAAGCCAAAACGCGCCGTCCTCCGAGCTGGAGACACTACATTGGTCTCTATCCGCAGCCGGAGAAGAAACGAGTGGGAGGAAAGAGGAGGTCTGCAAAGTGCAACTCGAAAAAAGTGAATACAATAATATTCAATCACTATTATACAGTATATTTCTACCAAACTCACTAATTGCATTGTTGTTGTTAGCATCTGGTTAGCTAGCTGCGCTAACCGATAGAAGCTGTTTCTCAAACAATGAGAAGGAGTCAGGGAGAGCTCTCTCCTGTCAGGCTGAGAGAGATAACTACAGCTCAGTGAAGTAAGGGACTCTGTTTAGATAGTTAACTGTAGTCTAGTTATCTCAGTGGGTCTCAAACGTTTTGGTCACCATTTATGAGAATAAATGAAAAACAGTTATGAAATACTATGACAGTAAAACAAGAATACAGTTTAAAAGGGGAGTGATTTGTAAAATATCCATAAAGAAAAAGAAAATCTGTTTCCAGTTCTGTTTCATATGGGTGTTGAGAGATGTATCCTTAAAATCATCTCAAAATGCACCAGGTTGATGCATTTAACTTCAATATTTAACAAAAAAATCTTCCCGGGGGAGCAGACCCCCGGACCCCCCGGAGGTGAGGACCCCCCCCACTTATAAAATAGCACTTTACCTCTGCTTACATCTATATGCCATTTTATATGCTGTGAGCTGATTATCGAGCCTTCATTGTACGGGTACACTTTGTATGCGCGTATTCCACTGTAGCACCTGGTACATTAATGGTAAACCCTAGTTTGTACATGTTCAATACATTTGTAACACTGTACACATGAACGTTTCTTTTTTCGGTTCACCAAAAAAAAATCTCACTCCAAGCTGAACTCAAATGTTGGCAGCCCTGGTAGTTATGAGTTTGCTTTCAACCAGCATCAACATTAAAAGGCCAATGTGTATTTGAAAGGCTGCAAAAGAAGACATTATATTTGCTCAAGTACTATACTGTATATTATACTGTACTTATGATATGAATTAGAAACACCTGCAGTATACCTGACTGTATTCAAGAGGTACATATTGCACTTTGTACCTTCCTAAATTGTTGGGGTCATTCTGTTGCACAATGAGTACTTTAACTTTTGAAATGTAAGTAACATGTAGCTGGAAGCCTTCATAGTTGAAGTAAGGTTTTAAATGCAGGACTTTATGAAGCATTTTTACATCGTGGTACTTTTACTTAAATATAGGATCTAAATATACCATACCTCACAGAAAATGTAGTAAAAAAAGAAATCCATTCACAACATTATATACACATATTATCATCATCACTTCTGAGTTTCTTATTTGCCTAATATAACCAATCTCCCACTGTAAGTCTCACGACAAAAAGCAACTGAGAGGAACTGAAATAGTGACTCTCAGCCTGTGTAAACCAATAAACAGTAGACCAATAAGTAAATGTCAAAGACGCACGCAGCCACTCGTATGTTTTTGTTCTTACCACAGTGTGAAAGTATTTTCATGCATGCTATATTTTACAACACCCAAACTAAACATGTCTTGGATTCAGTCAATAGCAGGACTAGTTAAGTTAAAATGAGTAGACATTTGTGGAGCTATTACAAAGAGGAGTACTAACCTGTAAAAGCACACTGAAGTTTAATGTTGGCAAACTAAAGCTGCTCTCCATCCGATCACTGCTCACACTTCAAGAGAGACGGTGCATTTAACCGTCATGCATGAGGCGTTCAATGACTGTAGGAATATTGGGAATACTTGGACCCAACTGTCACAGACAGAGACTTCTGAGTTGGTTTGTTTTACAGGACTCTTTTAAAGAGGCGGGTTTCGCGGGAAGTATTATAATAACAATAAAAAACTATAATTATAATATTACAAATAAACTTTAACATGGGAAACATGTCTGTACTACAATGATGAAAACAATTTGACAATAGCAATACAATTTGAAAAATGAAATATGAAGTTATATAAAACATACAATATCAATAAAATGGTAAGAGATGTTGGAAATAAAATGATGTGCTCGCATAAATAAAACGCTTTATTTATTAAACAATTCAGTTATTTATTTAATGTTACTGATTCTGCAATTTCTCAGGCAGGGGGTTGTCGATGATGCATTCAGGTAGAAATATTCCTATTGCACATTTTCCAAGCCTAATTACAGCTATGTCTCCTTGCTATTTCACTTCTACACATTTAGATTCCCTTTAGTCTCAATGTTTTTTGTGCTGTAGCAAATCCTGATTCAGAAGTTGCAATTTCCGAGGATACTTGAACGCCACATTGATCTATCCACCCACATACAAATTGAAACTTCTTTATGAAACAAAGAAGTAGGACACCGTCAGTGATCGCAGTAGAAATGTCGAATGCAGTTCTTAGTAAGCACACACATGAAAAAATAATAGATTTTTGACTTTTGAGTGGTTTGCCTGCTTTTGTTTTTGTAAAGTGAGGGCAGTATAATAATGTAAGATAACTGTAGAAGAGACTTTATTGCGATACATTGTGTTTTAAGAGCTCTAAGATGCAGAATTCACTATTATTTGATCATGTTGGTAGTGAGAAAACATAACACTACCAACAATAATATATTGTTCATATAATAACAAACTTTTTTCTAGTAGTGGCTTTATTAGTGTAATGAAACAGATGACAGTGACTTGTAACTAACTAGCGAAGTAAAATATTTAATAGGAACAACTAACAACGGTAATGAATTGAATCTGTTCTGCTTTTGGATGTTTAGTCATAGGTATTTTGGGAATCGTCACATTAAAACATGAACTTCAGTGGAAAGCTGATCTAATGTTCCCCACTGAATCACACATAACCTTTCATCTGAATTTTTCAACCAGTTTTAAGGGGAAATGTGCCTTTTCTCTCAGGAAAAAAGTTTGACACAGAATCAGAAACCCCTAATATGATTATATTAAAAAAATAATATGAATTAATAATACCCTCTACACCATATCCTTGAATATCATTTTATTGTTATAATACATTAAATAATGATGAGCAAGTCCAACCCCTGTAATCTCTTTAATTTAATAATGCAAATTATAATTATGATACATTTTTAAAAACTTTTATTATATACCTTCTATAGTGTTTTGAACCGACAAAACACAAGATAAATCATGTTGAAAATGTTTTTTACTCTTGCATTTTGTCCTTTTAAATTAAAAGAAATAATTAAATGTTTACCATCTTAGAACAAGAGAGCTGCACATGTTTTTTGGTAATAACATTACATTTAAGAAAATGCTTAATTCATTATTTCAAACACAATGACTTTTTTTTCTCCCTTTTAATTTAAAAAAAATTATAATGAAATAATTGCTGACATGAATATTTCCTGCAGTGAGAAAAAGAATGACCAAATAGACACAAATTAGATTTCATTATTTAGTATTTTCTCCAGCAGGAGGTGCCAGTGTTCGTGTATTAGCTGCCAAGGCACACA
>NW_011366870.1:3687-10819 GCF_000735185.1 Notothenia coriiceps
ATTACATTAACGACGTTTGTGCTCTTATTACATTATATTGCATTTAGCTGACGCTTTTATCCAAAGCCAACAAAGACTTTTAGGTTGATGAATCTGGGGAAAGCAATAATAATAAGTAATAATAATGGAGATTAAGTGACCCAGTTTGATATATTGCTCACAATCCAATAAATATATATGCCATTTAGGTTCAGAATATGACTCAGGTCCTCAATTTGTGTCCATTATCTTCATTTTGATTAAAGGTGCATCTATCCCTCCATGTATCCCTCCATCCAACCTCTCCGCCTCCTCAGCCAATCACAAATCAGGAGATCAGATACCCTTAAGTGCAGTTAACGGCAGCCGATGTCTGACACACACACACACAGACACGCACACGCGCACATACTGTACACATACACACATTTTTTTTCTTCCATTTTTTTTTTACATATAGTAATTGTGTTCGATTTTATTTTTTGCTTATGTTTTGATGGCAGCTTTAAGCTTGTTTTTTAATAAGGAAAAGAGAGGTTCAAACAGTTGTTCTTCGTATTGTTTGATTGTTGAAATCTCAGATAATAAATTGAAAAGACAAAGTTCTTCCAAAGAAAATTGCCTTATCCCTGCATCAGCTTGCTACTTTTGTTTCCAAATGTAGAACAGGACATGAAGGAAAGTCTTTGTGTGTGTTGTAACTTCCTTTTGCTATAAATGGAGAGTATTTGGCATCTTAAATAATTATATTGTTGAGTGTAATTGTTCATAAACACACAGAGGAAAGTGTCATCATTACTATTTACATTTAAAAACAGAGAAATAATTGGATACACTCAATATCAACACTCAAGAAAACACCAGGCAGACATATTAGACCTGTTACTGTGCGTAACAATTTGTTTACGGACAAATGCTGATAATACTCTACTTTAGTGTATTGTATTGTGCTGTAAGGTAGACTTAGAGAAGCTAAGAGAAAGGGGCCGTATAAGGTAAAGCACAGTACACAATAATCCGGAGATTAACAGTCAATATCCACGATATCCTTATTGTTGATTGCATTTAATGCAATTTACTTTGGATAAGAGAATCATCTTAATGAGATGAAATTGAAATGTAAAATAAGACATATATTGCATAACCCCTGTCCTCTGAGTTAACATGACATCCTACCGATCCTACAGTATGCTGCGCATTGTGTTACTAAAGCTTGTTAGGTTGGAATATTATTAATTGGACACAATTTAATTTAAGCGTCTTTTTCTGTTTCGAACTGTCTGTCCGGTGCTCTTCATTTGATGTTTTGGTGATAAACCACATAGGAAATAAAATAGAAAATTCTTCTGTTCATTTTTCATAATAAAGCACTAAAGAGTTTGACTGTTTTCGGACACTAAAACGAATAATAATAATAAATGCATTTAATTCATATAGCATACTTTAAAATACAGCAACATCCTAAGCTGCTTCACATTAAGAGGATACAAATCTTAGTAAAACGTTAAAACTGGTAAATTAAATCTGCGACCTGTGAAAGTCTTTTGAAGGCAGAGAGAGAAAATATAAACATCCAGCTACAGCCAATTTATCAATTAGCGTGCAAAAGATGAGATCGGTGGCCTCAGTTAATTACTTTCTACACTTTATTAATTGTTTTGCCCTCTCTCTTTGAAACGCGGACGGCGGTTCACCTGAGAGTTTAAACATACACCAGACACCATGACGCTCTACAGGGCCTCCACATTAACCCACTACGAAGTCTATAACCTTCGCCAAGTACGCTTTTTTATAATCCACTCAAAGTCTTCGTTAATTGACTTTTACCAACAATAATCTCTTGTAAAACACGTGTTGCCAGCTTGTCTTTATTACTCATCTCCGAGCTTAAATAAGGCTGAATTTAAGAGTCCGTTTTCATAGCTTCAGTATCTACAACCAAGGACAAGTGCCTAAAGCAAGTGGCGGCTGGAATGAATGTCTTGGCCTTGTGCACTACAAAACACATTTAATGATTTCATTCATACTGAATGATATCTTTCTAGCAGGAATAAGTAGCCTATCCTCTAGTCTAGTGTACTTGACTGTCTAGTGGATTCTGTCCTGAACGTATCAACAATCTTGTAACTGGAAAACACTTCTCAAATGTTCATCCATCACTAGGGTCATGGAAACATATTTGTTGTTGCCATGCAAATAACACTAAACTACTAAGAGGCACAGGCTTCTTTTCCCCCAGCTGGAACTGTCATTTAACATTGAATGCCGCTTTCGGTTAACTCCAACAAAGGTAATCGTGAACCTGTGTGTGATAAATAGGAACATTGAATATATTTTTTTTAATTGTTTTTCACTTGGTTGGTTATCTTGGTTTGTCATTGGTTTCTTATACTTGACTTCTTTTGAGTATAATTCCCTGCACTGCACCAATGGGCTTACTGCAGTGTTTTATGGTAGTTGTATTCCCCTCTACACAACAGAACAGTATAGTTCCTTGTAGCATGGCTTGACGGCTTATAGCACGTCTCCATGTTATGGAACTGCATTGAATATCATGTTTGACAAGGTTTTATTTGTTAGTATTGTTTTATGGAAGTACAATAATTGATATGTTAAATGAAGAAACAGCTGGCAGCCTTTCATTTCCCCTTAAACTGTCAAATGTAGTTAAAGCAGGAAATCAACCACTCCCCAGAAACTGTATCAGAAGCCTCAGTTTTTGTGCGAGATTTCCCAAGAATCCTGTTGTTTTTTTGTACATTTATCAAGTACAACAATCTGTTTAAAGTAATGTTTTTTCAGCTTTCAAATGCTTCCAATTTACACAAGAAATGTGCAGGTGTTTGCTTACTTTGCAAAGATCAGCGCCCCCTTTCTCTCTCTTCTGCCACGTGAAGCAATCCTTTAGATTTCCTGCCAAAAGCAACCTGCTGCAGTGCAGAGGAAGCTCAAGGCTGACAGTTTATCATTAATTTAACTGTTCGCTCTTTAAACAATTATTCTATTTAGCAATAAAAAAAACACATTTGCATTCAGTTTGCTAGCATTTATTTATATAGAACACCAAGTGCCATCCGACCATAGAAAATATCTGAAGAATACATCAAAGTGTAAAGCTGGAATGTACAGTATGCACCTTACAAATATAAACTCCTGATTTAATTTCCTTTTTCTTTTTAAAGATTACCATTATTGCAAAGCTCCAGACATTCTCCTTTGACGAGACACAACTTCAAACAATGCACACTTAAAAAACACACGTACTTTAACATAGGATTAAACTGTTTAAATACAACTGACTAGAAGATTTTCCATAGGTCAGGGTATAAGGTGGCTTTTCTCTAAAACTGTTAACATCTCGGCAAAAACATCAGAATGCAATACAACGGCGGAAAACACACATGTAGTATATTTAGAAGTATCTTTGCAAAACTAAACATAAAAATTACAGCGATAGGCTAGAAAAAACAACCAGATTCAAGATTTCAAAGCAGGGCAGTCAGAAGGTCAGTCCGTCTGAATAATAAAATATAAAACTGGCCTCTAAACCTTTGTTGCAGACAGAGATAATATCAGTGTTTCTGCAGGGTTACTTCCTGTAAGAGTCGCTCTGAAGGTGTGAACTCGTTGTATGAGTTGAGTTTCCCCGCGCATTGCCCTCAATTAATTCTTCCACTGAATATGAGCTGAAGCAAATCAAGGAACGGCTTTAAAATAAATCAAATTAGTTACTCTTCCTATGGAGAAAATGTATTTGCATAAGGGGGGAAGAATCTTCTTGCCCACTGATTTAGACTTCTGATGAGAGGCTGCTTATTGTCTATTAATAAAACACATATTTTAATATCTGCCAGTTTTATCTTTTTTGCAAAGAAAGCAGTTCAAAGAGGGGTTAATGAGAAGAAGAGTGCAGGCAATTGTACAACGTTATTCTTTTGTACAGAGCATCAATACGGGACTGAGGGACGGAGCATGTTCTATTTTTTTACACGCGTTACCATGGAAACCTGCCCAGCAGCCAACCAGCTGCTCCAGAAACCCCCCCCCCACACACACACACACACACACGCACTCCTCCTCCACCCAGCCATCTTTTACACACGACCCCCGTCTTCTCTTCATATTGCATACCAGCACATGGATTATTATAAACTGAGTGCTTTTACTGTAGAAAAAAAATGTTTAACTAAAAAAACACACACACCTATTCCCTGATAATACACACATGCACCTTTGCACACACTTACAGTAAATACATAACTAAAGGTTGTGCAGCAGTTCATGATTCATAATGGAGACACACAACAGGAAATGAGTCGGCTTATTGAGAGAGAAAAAGATAACCGCAGCATTTAAAGTGTGAAATTGAATTTACCTGCCGAGAGCAGGAAACGTTTTAAGTGTATTTTTGTCAGGTGACGATACAGGATAGTTTATGATTAGAATAACGTATGTGCATATGCTGTACACGTACACATGTGCACACAAATGGAGCATAATAATTGCAATGCCTTGCATTAAACATCTGGGTAGTTAATATGTGAACAAAAATATATACATATATAATTGCAGAGAACGGGTGGTATGCAGAACAATGAGAATGTGTGAGATACGGGCTGTTGAGATAAAGAGAGAAAAGTTCAAAAGGAACTGAAAAAATAAGAAAGAAATATTTGAAATTCCTTATTCTGGCATTCAAAATCATTATTACTGAGTATCAAAAGTAAAAGCAGGCATCTTGTAAATTGAATTATAAACTGTTAAATGTGTCAGCTTTTTGCCGTTACAGTTTATTTTATAATTGTTTATTTAATATTAATGGGTCATTTCAATAAGTCATCCTAGGAAACTTGAAGTGATTAAAGAAAGTACCGTACATATTAATCGTGAATGGAAAAAAGTTAGATTGGAAATGAGACACTATGTAAAACATTGTTATTTATATCTTTATTTTAAATGGTGGAACATCTTCAATATACAGTAATAAACCACATTTTTAAATATTGATTGATGTGACATATTTCACAATGTACACTTTGACTCTATTCTTATTCTATTTTATTTATTTTGATCATCAAATGCACATTTTTACTTAACCTATTACATAAATACAACTGAAATATTTGTATTTATCTTTTCTAAAATGGAGCAACCGTCACAAAACAGATCTGATTCTGATCCGTGAGATTCTTTTGAAAGAAAGAAAACCCGGTGCAAATGTAACTTTTCTGCAGTCTTTTGTGTAAAAAGTTGATGACGGGACGATATCTGATATATAATAAACGTCAGACGGATAAATATCGGACCAGCTTCAGTTTTTTACGCACACTGATATGTGGCTGCAGCAAGGGCTTACATTTCCCTGACACAGTTTCATCGACCTCCCCCACCCCCAACCATCAACACAGGTCAAGTCTCACATTACTGACAGCACGCACACACACGCACACACACGCACACACACGCACACACACACACACACACACACACACACACACAAGCACACACACACACACACACACACACACACACACACGGCCCTAAACACTCTATGGTGCAGTTTACTATGACAGGATGACATGAGATAATCACCTCTGAGATTGCACTCATTGATGGGTCAAACTGGGACTTTTTGTTGGGTAAATGTGTAACCTTATGTGTATTTGTTCAGAACAACTCTTGGTACTTCACTTTACATGCAGTACCGCTACTTTTTACTTCACAAAAAATATGTGAGAGCTTACTTTGTGTTTAGAGATTTGATGTACCATGTTCAAACCTCTAATAAAAAGCCTTGTTTTTAACCTTGTGACAAAATGCATATCAAACATTATCTCAAGGCAAGGCAAGGCAAGGCAAGGCAAGGCAAGGCAAGGCAAGGCAAGGCAAGTTTATTTATATAGCACTTTTCAACACAAGGCAATTCAAAGTGCTTTACAAACAATGAAAGACATTAAGAAAATGGCATTTAAAATCAGTCATTAAAAAGAAAAGCTAATAAAAGAAACATTAAAAGAAAAAATACATGGATAAAAGTTACAGTGCAGTCTAAGATATGAATAGTTCAATTAAACGCAGCGATTAAAAGAAAAGTCTTCAGCCTGGATTTAAAAGTAGTAAGAGAATTGCAGCGGACCTGCAGGTTTCTGGGAGTTTGTTCCAGATATTTGGAGCATAACAACTAAACGCTGCTTCACCAGGTTTAGTTCTGACTCTGGGGACAGAAAGCTGACCAGTCCCTGAAGACCTGAGAGATCTGGATGGTTCATCATTTAGCAGGAGGTCAGAAATGCATTTTGGTCCTAAACCATTCAGTGCTTTATAAACAGCAGCAGTATTTTGAAATCTATTCTTTGACACACAGGAAGCCAGTGTAAAGACTTCAGAACTGGAGCGATGTGATCCACTTTCTTAGTGTTGGTAAGGACTCGAGCAGCGGTGTTCTGAATCAGCTGCAGCTTTCTAATAGATTTTTTAGTGAGACCTGTGAAGACACCATTGCAGTAGTCCTGTCTACTGAAGATAAAAGCATGGACACGTTTTTCCAAATCCTGCTGTGACATTAGTCTTTTAATCCTAGATATGTTCTTTAGGTGATAGTAAGCTGATTTAGTAACTGTTTTAATGTGACTGTTGAAACCAATAACTAATTTAACCCGCTGACAAGAGAGCCCACCTCCGAAGATCGTGACTGGCTGAGGGACAGACTCGGGGGCAGGTTTCAGGAATTTCTTGGCTTCTCTCCCCCGAGCCAGAAGAGGAACACTACAGCTTGGAAACACTTACTGTTCCTGAAATTATCAAATCTGTTGGGCATCAGGGACCTGAGGCAATTGTGGCAAGCAGGCATTGTCTGAAGAGCAACAGAGGGCAATTCAGGTGGCTACCCTGGTCAGCGAACCAACCCAAACTGGCATTTGTTCAGGAAAGGAAGGTTGACTGCCAGCAACTTTGGAGCTGTCCTGAGGTCAAAGCGTGTGACTGCTTCCTTATTGCCAGGGTGCTAGGGCAACAACAGGCCCTTGATGGTGTTTTGTCTGTACAGTGGGGGACTATGAATGAATGTGAGGGCGTCAGGGCATTCACCACTGCAACTCAGATGCAGGTCCATGAGTCAGATTTGTGGCTCTCCCAATCAGGAATGTTGGGGGCA
>NW_011366871.1:0-6905 GCF_000735185.1 Notothenia coriiceps
ATACAGGTGTGTGTGTGTGTGTGTGTGTGTGTGTGTGTGTGTGTGTGTGTGTGTGTGTGTGTGTGTGTGTGTGTGTGTGTGTGTGTGTGCTCTCACCAGGCCCTGCGGCTTCTGCTGCTCATCGCTGCTGCTGAGGACAAACACACATCACTGTAACGGTGTGTAATGACATTAACACATTTGTATTTTCTACACCTCAGAGACTTAACAATAGTGAATAAGTTGCAGTCCTTCCGTCTGCAGTGTCATAACAGCAATAACTAATCACTGATGAAATACACTGATGTATAACATCAAGGACATGTTGGCAGTTGGCTGTTAGCTCCCATCCCAAAATGAAATGTGTGTAAACATGAGAACAAGTGTTCTCTTATCACCTCTGAGTCCTCCTCCAGCAGAGTATCTAGCTAACTCTGTGTCTGCACATTTCTCCTACTAGCATTAGAATTACAGAATGCCTCATTAGCATATTTAACACAACATGATGTCAGTAAACTTGTAATGTCAAAAGTAATAGTATCAGAAACGGGGTTCATGGTGATATCTGTTCTTTTTCTGTGAACATTTCTAATTTCTTTGATTTTGTTCAACCTTTTTTGGTCTAATTATTACGACTTTTACCTCCAAATGTATTTCCTCTCCTCTCTCCAGAAACCTCACACACACCAAAGTACACACCATTCACACACACTTTATCACTCAAACATGCAGGGAATGAGTTGATGGCAGGGTGTTCTGATGTATGGACTGATTCAGAGAGAAAGCCCTGACTGTAACATGAGGACAACATGGAACAAGAACCTGGCTTTATCACATATAATAATACAAATATAAATACATGCAAATGAGGACATACCTAGGACATATTTTGAGATGTTGGAATTTTAGATTAGCTTATTTATACTCTTTTAATTGCTACTGATGTGCAATGCCTTTTCTTTTATGCTGCTGCAACACAAAACAAATCCCAATTTCAGATCAATAAAGTACCCCTTATCTTATCTTATACTGTCTCTTTGGTATAGTTTAACTTTTAACATTTAACCCTGCTGCGTCCAGTGCTCTGTAAACAGACAGGGTGGCTCCTGGTAGTTCATCTCACCTTCACCTGTAGTGTCTCCCGTTAAAAACCGTCTGTAGTTCCAACTGACCGCCGTTAGTAGTTCCAACTGTAGTTCCAACTGACCGTTTGTAGTTCCAACTGACCGCCGTTTGTAGTTCCAACTGTAGTTCCAACTGACCGTTTGTAGTTCCAACTGTAGTTCCAACTGACCGCCGTTTGCAGTTCCAACTGTAGTTCCAACTAACCGTTTGTAGTTCCAGCTGTAGTTCCAACTGACCGTTTGTAGTTCCAACTGACCGCCGTTTGTAGTTCCAACTGTAGTTCCAACTAACCGTTTGTAGTTCCAGCTGACCGCAGTTTGTAGTTCCAACTGTAGTTCCAACTGACCGTTTGTAGTTCCAACTGACCGCAGTTTGTAGTTCCAACTGACTGTTTGTAGTTCCAAATGACCGCAGTTTGTAGTTCCAACTGACCGTTTGTAGTTCCAACTGACCGCCGTTTGCAGCTCCAACTGACCGTTTGTAGTTTAAACTGACCGTTTGTAGTTCAAAGTGACTGTTTGTCGTACCAACTGACAGTAGGTCTACCTAGCTGTAGCAGAATCTAGCCTAGCCTGTAAAAAGTGATTATAAAACAAGTGTGCAGTTCTAACTGACCGTTTGTAGCTTAAACTGACCGTTTGTAGTTCCAACTGACCGCCGTTTGTAGTTCAACTGACCGTTTGTAGTTCCAACTGACCGCCGTTTGTAGTTCCAACTGACCGTCTGTAGTTCCAAGTGACCGTTTGTAGTTCCAACTGACCGTTTGTAGTTCCAAGTGACCGTTTGTAGTTTCCAACTGTAGCAGAATCTAGCCTAGCCTGTAAAAGGGGATTATAAAACAAGTGTGCAGTTCCAACTGACCGTTTGTAGCTTAAACTGACCGTTTGTAGTTCCAACTGACCGCCGTTTGTAGTTCCAACGGACCGTTTGCAGCTCCAACTGACCGTTTGTAGTTCCAACTGACCCTTTGTAGTTCCAAGTGACCGTTTGTAGTTTCTAACTAACAGCTCTATCTAGCTGTAGCAGAATCTAGCCTAGCCTGTAAAAAGTGATTATAAAACAAGTGTGCAGTTCCAACTGACCGTTTGTAGTTCAAAGTAACTGTTTGTAGTTCCAACTGACAGTAGCTCTATCTAGCTGTAGCAGAATCTACCCTAGCCGTAAAACAGACATGATAAAATAAGTTTGAAGATCCAACTGACAATTTTTAGATCCAACTGACCGTGTGTAGTTCAAACTGACCGTTTGTATTTCAAACTGACCTATAGTAGCTCCAACTGACCGTTTTTAGATCTAACTGACGGTTTGTAGTTCAAAGTGAAAGTTGCGCTATGTAGCTGTAGCATAAGCTAGCCTCCGCCAGCCGGTAAAAAGTGACAGAAGTAGTTCTAGAAGTGAGATGGGAGGGTCAAACCGTGACTGTGTCCGGGGGAAGGTGTTCTCTGAGCCCAGGTGTGTGTCCGGCTGTCTGTCCGCAGGTCTGCCGCAGGTTTAACAGGGAGAAACGGGGAGCAACGGGGAGAAACGTGAGATTTGATCAGTTACCGGCGACCGTTGGCTCAGCTCGTGCGCTCTGTTGTCAGGGGACGCCGCGAGTCTCCTCTGATTGGGCAGGCCCTGCGATGACGTCACTTAATATCTTTACTTGGCCAACTGACAGCCTACTCACTTTATTTTGATTATAATAATGTATATAACACAAGGGATTTATCTTTTGATTTACAAACATTAATTTAGAAATGTAAGAAACATAATCAATAAAATAAGTCAGATTGTATTTTATCAGAGAAGTCACTTATTTATTCAGAAATATGGATTTTGAGAAACTCACTAAATAACAACAGGAGCCACTAAAAACAGAACTGAATAAAACTGTTTATTAAGACAATTAAATATATATACTACTATATTATCAGACCTTATACTATGTGGCGTATGCTGAAAATATATCACAATGTACCATGTATACACGCTTTGTTTTCCTCTCAATGTATTTACAATTGGCAAACAGAACCAGCCTCTTCTTTCATTTTAGATATTGTTTATACCATGTTTCTCACTCTGCTTTATCTTTTGCTGGACTTATAACCTCTCACTGTACATTTCACATTTATATATTTCATTGAATATGCCATTCTTGCTCACTTAATGTAAATAATATCCCACTTTCATATTGCATTAGCTGTAATTTATATAATACGGTTTATTTTCTACTCTTTTTTTAAATTTAATTTAGCATTAATAAAGTATATCTTATCTCAAAGTACGTCTTTTCTGTTCTCTTTACTGTATCTGCACTATACCTCAGATTGTTATTATATCACACAACTACATTTCCCTGCATGCCTTGCGCGAAGACGCTGGGCTGTATCCTGCCAATCCCGCCCGTTGTGAGAATCTCCCGGCATGCCTTTCTGTAGGCCGAGAAGAAACAGGAGAAGCGTCATGATGGATGTATAAAGAGCTTTTTATTCATCTATTAAATCAGCTTCTTCCATGTTTCCTCAGAGAGAGTCTGTGGAGGATCGATAGAGACAGAGAGAGAGTATCTGCAGGCTGAGGTGAGCTCTGAGCGCCGCGGTTAGCTCCTGTTAGCACACAGCTACCGGTTTGAATCTGATAAACACATTAAAGACACACAAACACCACCTGAAAAACACCTGAAACTGCTGCTAAAAACACCTGAAACTGCTCCTAAAAACACGTGAAACTGCTCCTAAATACACCTGAAACTGCTCTTAAATACACCTGTAACTGCTGCTAAATACCACGAGATCTCCACTAACAACCAGAGAGGTGTGTTTACATGATGAGCTACAAGCTAACGGCTAGCCTGTTAGCATCGTTAGCCGCAGGAGCTAATGTTTTCTTTTTCATTTTACAACATTTAAGGAACTTCTTTCCGGTTAATGACATTGGATAGTGCAAATACAGTGTAGATAATAATAAAACCAACAGTTTACATGTGACAGAATTAAGAATTACAAACGAAAACAACAGTGACTAACAACAGAGTAACATGAGTCTCACAATGAGACACGTTTCCTGGCCGTTTCTTATGTAAAGTTCGTTCTTTCATCTAATAAAGTGGGGTTTAATATAATATGTATATATGATATATATGTGTATATAGCGTTTCTTTAACCAGAAGCAGCCCGGGGTTCTGTTAGCTTTGTTAGCCGCAGGAGCTAATGGTGTTAGCAGCATCCCAGGCTGTTTGAAATAATACTGTTTAAAAACAGAAGTTCTGTCACAAATCACAGAAACACCCATAGTGCGAGCGATATGTTGGATATATATTACAGTCATGCCGTCTGTTTCAGTGTTAGCTCAGTGTTAGCCACCTGTTCGGCTAGCTGCTGTGGAGCCTCGTGCTTCCGTTGGTGATGAAAACAGCCTCAGGAACTCCAGGACTTTACTTCAGGTAGCTAAACTACAGTGTAGGATACTACGATACGATCCGATGATACTTTAATGGCCAGATCAAGTCCAAGATGCTCCTTGCATCCCAGCAGCTCCATGTGTAACATCAACAGACACACATCAAGACACATGAGAAACAAACAACAAACATGTAACATCACAGCAGGATCAGAGAGAGATGCTCAAAGGGCCTTCAGTGTGCATCTGACCTGTAGCTCTGTGTTCACTGAGAGGACTGGCTGGAGCACAAAGGATGCTTCAGGCTGACTTTAGTGAATCTCCATTAGATGGTAGCAGTTCAGATTCTCTGTTAGAGCATGCTTTGGGTCCCAGAGGATGCTGTTGGACAGCCTCTCAGGTTATTATGGTCTGCTGAGTCAGAAAGTCTCTGACAGAGTTCACCATCATCCTGCCACCAACCTGTTTGATCTCCTTGCTGATGCGCACTCCATTTCCCAGAAGCACCTTGCAGTAGCTGCAGCACTGAGTCCTGGCAGCAGTAGCAGAGGGGACGCCATGTTGGATGTAGTCCATTCGGATACCTACACACACACATACGTCAATCACTTGTTCTTGTTGTGTGTTCTCATTTTCGAGTGTGCAGGTAATAATGGAAAGTGTGTACATATTGCAGAGTGTACAAACCAGTGTTCCCAGTAGCTGGTGGGGGTCTCTGCATTCTGCTTACTGCTGAACCCTGCGCACACACACACACACACACACATTAATAAACATGAGGAGAAGTTACGATGCCAATTTTAAGTTAACGGTGATTAACGAAGTCATCAAACAACTGTCGAGCAGCAAAGGAATATGGAGTTACTGAGAGTAACGTGAGAAGCTGGCGAGCCCAATAAGACCACCTTGAAAAATGCAAACAGTCAGAGAAAAGCTGTCCGCAAAACTTGAACACAATGTTTGATGTGTGTTGTCATTATTTTCAAATAAAATATATTCTTTATCAAAACAAGATTTAGTCTTCAAAACGAGGGATTGTCTTATATTCGGGTCGATACGGTACTATGTGAATGCAGTGCTATGTAACCTCAGTATTTGGTCTCACCTCAGGGAGGGGCACCCGGACCCCGGCCAGCAGGGCGAGAGCATTGCATTCTGGGCCGGGAGGGCCGGGGGTGCGGCTCAGCTGGTAGTCGGTGGGGACGGGGACACGAAGAAGCTCCGCCACCGCCGCCATGACACCTGCAACACTCTGAAGACACACAGGGTCATATCACGGGGTTAGAAAATATATATAAAAAATAATAATAAAATAAAATAAATAAAAATACAATAAAATAAATAATAATGTTGGGTACATTTCTAGAATATTTGTACATTAACATGTCTTTTAAAAAATATAAATAATATATATATATATACAGTAAAGTATACCTGCGCTGCGACGGGGTTGAGGGTGATGGCGATGGTAACCAGATCAGTGTTGGAGCAGGGAGGAGCCTGATGGTGAGGCTCCACCTTCACTTCCTGTTTCACTGCTACACACACACACACACACACACACACACACACACACACACACACACACACACACACACACACACACACACACACACACACACACACACACACGTTATCTTGTATATATTGATTGTTGTGCTTTTATTTATGTCTTAATGTGTGCATGTGTATATGTATATAAATATTTGGGATTGTGGGAAATGGTATTTTGATCTCTCTGTCTGTACACACAAACTGAAAGATTGACTTTGACACACACACATTTAACTTCACAGTGACCTAATCTAAGACTGACCTTTCCCCCAGGCGCAGGGCATTATGGGTAATGTAGGCGATTGGCAGGGCGATGGAGGCTCCAGTTTGATGAAGGAGAGGTCGGGGTATCGGCTGACCTCAGCGTCGCTCTCTGGAGACGAAGAGGGAACGTAACCTTCTGGAGAACTGCGGCCCGACGAGTCCACCCTGAAAACACACCAAGAACATGTAGTCAGAAAATATCATATATAAAAAAAACAATATTAAAAGTAAATAAAGTTTCTCACAAAAAAGTACATTTGACATCATGTATACCCAGTGATCGCTGAAAGGAGCCTGAACGCACCAAAGTGCAACAATAACAAGCGTTAGCTCCCGTTTACCTGAGTTCCTCCTGGTTGTTGTGGGGGGGCGTCGGCAGGGAGGCGGGGACATCGACTGTTTTGGAGGCGTGGTTTAAACCCAGAAGCTCCTCCCCTTTCTGCTTCACACCTTTCACTGAAAACAGACGAAGAAGAGGAGGATCAGCTGTGTTCTTCTTCTTCTGCTGCTTTAATAAAAAGCGTGACCTATTCCTTATTTACCCTCCTTCCTCTGCAGCTCTTCAGTCGAGGCGAAGCCGTTGATGTGTTTCTGTCGGGGGG
>NW_011366872.1:0-1337 GCF_000735185.1 Notothenia coriiceps
ATGCATATAGATTATACACAGAATAGTACACGTAGATCACAATTATTATTATATTTACAACTGAGTGAACAGAGCAACAACTCACCCAAAGCTAAGAATCCTCTAACACTGACGGATTCCCAAAATGCACCACATTCAGTGCAAGACTAGCTTCCGGCTGCGGCTTTTCAAAATAAAATTAAATTACAACACTATGGCTGTAGTCCCAGTTTAACAGGATTTAATAAAACAAACATTCATTATTTGCACTGTTACACTAGCAGTTGTATTTTAAAATCAATTATTTGGCAGACTGGAAGCCACTGTAATGATCTCAGAACCGGAGTGATGTGATCCACTTTTCTAGTGTCAGTGAGTACTTGAGCAGCAGCGTTCTGAATCAGCTGCAGCTTTCTGATATATTTTTTAGTGAGCCCTGTGAATACACTATTGCAGTAGTCGAGTCTACTGAAAACAAAAGCATGGACAAGTTTTTCTAAATCCTGTTGCGACATTAGTTTTTTAATCCTTGATATATTCTTCAGGTGGTAGTATGCATACCTAGATGTTGTAATGTGACTGTTAAAATTCAAAATACAACGTAGGATGTAGTATTTCTACAAAAACGCCTCTGAAATTGTAGGATCCCTACGTTTTTTTTCACCATTCATTCCAATGGCTGGCGTCTATGTCAAAGTTCTCCCTGCAGAAAAAAAAAACATGGCCGAACTTCGTTTTATTCTCGGTGGAAAATGCCAATTTTAAAGTTAGTTTGTCCATTAAAATGCGTTTTGATGTCATTTGATGCAAGAAATATGAGTTGTTATTTCAGATTATCTGTGCAGTGCATGATCTTTAGTTTGCTAGTTATTACGAAGATCACTTCAGGAAATTGCGTCTATACAACGTTTTCATTGTTACCAAGGTGGTTGCTAGGGACGCTGCTATCGATATTATTTCTGTTATGTTGTGTAACTGTTTAATGGTGTTATCTTTATTGCTACCCCCTTCCCCGTCAATGTATAGTGTTGGTCCACAGCGCAAACATATTAGTTTAACAAAATACGCATCTAAAATTGTGGCATGTATACGTTATTTCCCCCTGTGCAATTCCAGTCTCACATCTCACATCACATCGTCATAAACAAATACCGGAAACAGACCGAAAATTTTTTTTTAAATAAAATAATACTTTATTCCGAGTGTGCTTGCTTTTCTCTTTGAAAGTCATCACATAAAGACATTGTAATACACGGTTCGGCTGCATTAAATATAGGGATGCACCGAATATTCGGCCGCCGAAAATTATCGACCGAAAATGGTTAAAAAGGCCCTTTCGGCTTTCGGCCGAAAGGGTT
>NW_011366873.1:0-4290 GCF_000735185.1 Notothenia coriiceps
ACCACTCAGGAAATTACCAAACCCCAACTGTTCCTCATTTATTTTTCACATTCTTTCCTCAAAAGCAACAATTCAGCTCTTCTCAATCTTTTTCTTTTTTTCTTATAGAAAATGAAAAAAAAAATAGCTTGTACAAACATTTAAAAATGACTTACAGCGGGGAAAAAAAGGAAAAATAAATGCTGTACAGATTGATAGAGATGAATTCTTCCTCTGGTCTGCGTGTCTCCACACTGTCAGATACAGCAAGCATAAGCTCACTCTCTACTGTTATGTAGACACTGAATTGGCAGAGGAGTGCACTTCTAAAGGCTAAACAAGTACTTTTTATCCAAGAGAAGTCCAATGAGGTTTCATGACCGCTGTGCTTTTGAAACCTGTAAAAATGTCAAGTTAATGCATGTGAGACAAAAGAAAATCCCTCTGTCCTGAAAAACATTTTTGGGGTGTTTCTTGCCCGGCAACAGAGAGAAAATGTAAACCAATGGTTCAGCAATTAGACTTGGTGTATTTACAAGATATAGGAATTGAAACAGACCAAAATATATAAATATAACATTATCCGTTCACCATGTCTGATCACAGCCGTTCAAAAAGTGGATCATATTAGCCTTTTTTTTTTTCTTTTTTTTTTTTTTTTTAAATCAGATTTCGTGAATCTGACACACGAGAGCTTTTTTATTACCCCAAAGATCTGTTTCATACACATGATATGCCTTGAAGATCTGCAAAAATGAGTTTTTCATCAGCAAATGTCCTCAGGCAGCTGCTGATATTTACAATAATTATGTACGGATGTAACGGTGGCACGAGTTTACTTTACTAGATTCATTGTCGAGCTTTTGTTAAACCTGTGTGTACTTAACAAGATCATTCCCGTCTTGCTGAGCAATTCAGCTAATTTCTTTTTCTAAGCCTACAGTAAATATGATTTATTCTGAGACTTCATGATGGAGGTTAAGTAATGGTTAAGCCTGCAGATCTACATTCATTCATCCAACACAATAAAAATCGGACTTTTCATGCACACTCATGTTAAATGCTTTTTCTTTGACAAATAATCAAAATGTATAATCTTGATTAGGCGCTTATAAAGTTGAGGTAAAAAGCAAAGATAACAATGTGTGAAACATTTAGTTATTTCAAATAATGGTAACTTGCATCCAAAGATTGTACTTCTGTCTACCTTTGTCGCAGATCAAAATGTGACATCTAAAGATGGATTCCTGCACTGCCATCGTGCTTTCTTACTTTTGTTCAAACTGGGTTAATATTTCCTTACTTGTGTTTTGTTTCTTTAGTCTAAATTCTACGGCGGTTGACCTCTGCAATCACACTACAACAGCCCAAAACACTTCCATTAGGAGAAAGGGGTTCAAAAACTATGCAAATAAAAAGGTAAATGAGCCAAAACACATGTAAATGAAGAAAGACATGAGCAGTATTTACTCAAAAAGCAGCTCAAACTAAATTCGGGAAGAAGCTCAAAACACAACGAAAACAGGCACACTCAAAGGTGACGCAGAGCTGGGACCTGAGCACTTGTTGATGTTCAGGGATTATAAAGTTGGCCAACTGTCACTGTTGGCCGAGTTAGCCTGTTTCACGATTGTAAGTGTTTTGTCAGTATAAATGAAATAACTAGGTTAGCTAGCTAGCTGACAGCAGATCTGCAATAATATCAGAAGGATTCCTGTGATCGCATTTTTTAAATAAGCTAATACACATTTGCACATTTGAGGTAAGTTTCCAGTCACAGTTGGCCAACTTTATAATCCTCAAAAGTCAACACATGCTCTGGTCCCAGCTGTGTGCATCACTTTTTACTGTCCCCGTTTCTGTTGTGTTTTGAGCTTCTTACATTGTTTTTTATTTGCAGCGTTTCATTTATGCAGTGCTTTTAGTAAAGGCTGCGCAAGTTTCGTCAACTTGGTGAAGATGTTTTTTAATTTGCGCATGTTTTGGCACATTTGTGTTTTTTTTATTGCATCGTTTTGGGCGGTCGTCGGTCACCGTAAATTCTGCAGTGCTTCCTCTTTGTGCACATGCTTGAAGTGCTCTTTGACTGGAGTGAATGCTCTCATGGGTTAGGATTAGCTGCAAAAAAGGCATCCCTTAAAAATCGAGGTCCATCCTGTATCTCTGAATATACCTTTACATTTCCAGTGGTGTCATAAGTTTGATTATCTTCTTCGCGGTGACCTGTGACTTCAAATGTTGGCATTGGCATTTTTTCAGCCAGAACACTCAGAAAACTTCACCCATCAGCCTTTAAAAACCCATTTGAACCTTTTTTTAAGGATGCCCTTCATTTCCTTCACTTTGCAGATGGAGTTGTGTGGTTATTTTTACACTTGAAGGCATCACTTTGGTACAAGCATATTTCTCCTTTACATCCATTTTGATTTATTCTATTTTCTTTTTCAGTGTCTCACCTCTGCTCACTCTGTCGGAGGAGCGAAACAGACTTGAGAAAGATTTATCGAGCTGCAGGGATCCAACCAGCAACATTTGTAACACAACCTCTCTTAATTAAATATTTTTTAGTCCATGGTAAGGAGCGCAGGAGAGAGGTGCATAGGTTAAAAAAAACAGAAAACGACCGAACACGTGAGTTGGAACTAAGATTGTGATAAGAAAAAAATCCAAATCACCCGCCACTTCTTCCCAGTGAGCGACAGCACTGAAAGTCCCCAAACTTTGAAAGTTGTGGACTTGCCGTGAATGAAGTTTTTCTGTTTTGCAGCTTTCAGCCCAAACAGCGTTTCAAGCTTCTTCAGTTGACGATAAGCAGTCAGAGTTCACCCGAGTTGAACTGGAAGAACCAAACTGGTTTCATGAGAGTCCAGGCATGTGTGTTGTCAGTGTGTGTGGGCAGCAGTGTGTGTTATTTGTTGCGCAGTAGCTCCAGCTGGTCCTGGTATTCGGTGAACAGTCTCTGGAATCGCAGGTTTTCAACGATGACAGGTAAGACTTCCCGCAACAACTCGCGCTTACGTAGACCCTTAACACAGAAAACAGATCGTTAGCAACTAGCATGCACGGTTTAATGTGGTGCCAGAGCCAACACAAGCTAACTCATTAGCTATTAGCTTTGTTTGCACAGGTCATAACGGATTAATCAAATGAGCAAAAAAACTATTCCGTCGCAATTACACAACCTGGTTTTTTTCATGTTCTATAGACAAAACAGTTAACATTGTAATTAATAAATGCTAATTAACTAACTGTTGATGCAGCTCTGCTTTAAATCCGGACAGGAAAATGCGCACTACTTTTTGTGAGATCTTTTGGTTGAGTGACTATGATTCCTAACGTCCAGGTTAGAAAGAAAAATGTATTGGGGCATCCCTTTATGTCTTAATGTATATGTAATATATTTAAAGCTTAATGCTGAATGAGTACAGCCTAATCCTTGGACAACATCTAGCAACAATACAACTGAGAGATGGGACACAAAGCAGCTTTGGGAGCAGGAACAAAAAGGACAATACATTTGTATGTGTGGAAGGTAAACGTTTTGAAAAATGTTGAGTTGTACCAGAGTGGTGGGCTCCCAGGCTGTCGCTGCTGATTTGTGGACGGGACCGAGCAGCTCCTTGCAGAGTTCTCGGAGACGAAACTCTGAACCTGGAGGGATCACACACAACGTTTTGTCAACACTGAAACCGAAACCCAATCAACACTCCTGGATGAACTTGTTTTTATACATTGTAACACTGTGGACCTTTGTCTACCCTCTGGCAGTCAGTTATCGTAAACCGACAACATGAGCTCTAGTATAGGGTACAACTGGCCGATGTGCTTAGTGACTTTTCGTAGTTACTCAGAGGGAAAAGACACTAATAAGTCATTCAAAAAGTGTTCATATGAGATTTTGAGCCATTTTCATATGTCAACCTGCCAGCCACTAAAAGAGGATGGATGTGGAACTGTAAAACCATTTCATCGCTGAAGTGTGGCTGTGAATGATCCGAAACATAATTCATTGTCTGTAATGTTGTCTTAAAACAAGAAGAACTAATAATTAGTGGCAGGGCTACTAGGGGTGTAACGGTTCACAAACATTTCGGTTCGGTACGTACCTCGGTTTTTAGGTCAAGGTTCGATTCGGTGCGTTTTCGGTACAGCAGAAAAAATTATCACAAAACAAAATATATATATATTTTTTTTTAATTATTATTAAACTGTGAATAATGTATTCACTCAAATAAATACAAAATATAATAAAATAAACATTAAGGTACAGCATTTCAATGAACTGAAATAATCTGTATAACTTTACTGTAC
>NW_011366874.1:0-2389 GCF_000735185.1 Notothenia coriiceps
TTTCTGGGTCAGCTGGGGACGTATCCTCCTGATGTTGTAAAGCGTGTATCTGCAGCAGCGGGTTGTAGCAGCTATGTTTGCAGTGAAGGACAGTTTGTTATCTAGGGTCACACCCAGATTCCTTGCAGTCTGAGTCGGGGAAACAACAGAGGTGCCAATGTTGATTGTTAGGTCAAGAGTGGGACAATCTTTTCCCGGAAGGAAAAGCAGTTTAGTCTTGTCAAGGTTGAGCTTGAGGTGGTGAGCAGACATCCACTGAGAGATGTCCGCTAGACAAGCAGAGATGCGTGCGACGACCTGGGTCTCGGAGCGGGGAAAGGACAAAAGTAATTGGGTGTCATCAGCGTAGCAGTGGTATGAAAAACCATGCGGGCTAATGGCAGATCCGAGCGAGTTTGTGTACAAGGAGAAGAGGAGGGGACCAAGAACAGAGCCCTGAGGGACCCCTGTAGTTAATTGACAAGGGTCGGACTCTGACCCTCTCCAAGTTACCCTGTAGGTACGGTCTTTGAGGTATGAGGTGAGGAGGGAAAGTGCAGAGCCTGAAGCTCCAAGTACTTAATATGATCCCAGAGTCTTTTCAGCAGGGTGTTTCAGCTAAGTATTCGACTTGCTAGTTCATGTAAGTAATTTGATCATTGGTTGAAATTCAGGGTATTTAGGTAGGTTTGGTTTGCAGTTAAAAGACGGTATCCATTGTGACGCACATTTAAAAAAACACAAACAAAAGGCAAGTCTTTTAAAAAATACCCCATGTTTAATCACATGACCACTAGAACACACATGAACAACAATAAATAAAAACGTGTTCATTTGAGCGATGGCTGCTGGAAAAAAGCTGTTTTATACTGCCTTGTTCAATACCTTGAGAATATTGTGTATGGTAACAAACGTGTTACATTACAGCTGTCCATATATATAACAGTGGTGTATACATGTAAATGAAATACACTGTGAAAAAAAAGTATAAATTTAACTCTGATCTCGACTAGCCAAACTGACAATGGCTTTTAAAGTGACCTCTTATTGCTCCTTCGCTGATACACACTTGCTTCTCTTCCTCTCGCCGACCTTCACTCAGAGACCTTATCTCTGCTTTTCCAGGTTGATAGGTCCTGATGCTTCCTCTTTTGAAAGTCATCTCTGCTGCTCTGCGGCTCAACACTGTATTGAATTCATGTCGAGCTTTACATCAACAGGTTTGTTTTGTCTTTTCAGGGAACGTTATCAACGTGCCACATAGATTGGAATTTTCAAAGCCGTCAAAATAAGCTTCGGTAATTGAACTTCAACCAGGAAAAATCAATTGAAAGGGCCCTGCCTTTTGCAGCCCGGCCCTCTCTGCATGCTAATGTTCTATTGAGACGTGTTCCTGCCAACAGCCAGGTTTCTGACCTTGTTCCTAGAACAGGAGGGATGTGGTCAACTAAAGAGACCTACAGTATACAAGACCTTATAGGCAGAAGGAACATCTACATACAGATGTAGCGATTCATTTCAGACAGTTTGAAACGCGAGGGCCGTGATTGGTACGTGATCTGCCCTCGCTCAAGGGAAAACCTCCAGCTTGACTTGAGACCGCCCCCGTGATAGATAAATGTAATTATAATGAAGCCAGCTGCAATGGATCATTGATCCACCAGGGGGTGCAGTGGGGTTCCACACTGGAGCTCATGTGAAATAAAGTCAGATACAGTATGCTGGATGTACAGCGGAACTTTGTTAAGATCCATATGTCACGGATATCATACTACTGTGCTAAATAAGAGACATGTAATCATTTACAAAACATCACCATGTTGTTATTTAACAAAATAATTTTGTTATTCGAAAAAAACGAACGCGAGGAAATGCAGCCCGGCTCTCGATTTTTAATCCTAATTTAATCATCATCTTCACCACGATCATTTATGTTTATGTTCGCCGAATTGACATGAAATCACTGACACATATGAATATACTGTATTCAACTTCATTAAAACGTTATTAACGTGCCTAAACTCAGTAATTCACCAAAAATATGTATATTTTAATGGAGCTTCGTCGGTCGATCAGGATCCCAAAGTGTAGCGGAGGGATCCTCATCCGGATGAAGGGTGTTATTTTCCCCATAAGGAACAAGTCGCTGCAAATTATCCCGCTTATTACATGGCCACATTCTCAACAAAGTAACGACATGACTCCCAATATTAATTGAAATGCTTTTATGGATTTAGAAAATGTTTTTATTGATTTAAAAATAGTTGTATGTATTGATTTAAATTGACATGCATCCGCTAAGAAAAATAGTCCGTTGTTACCGTTTTTTAAACAGTCTGAATGAAACGGCAGCTCTCAGCTGTGTATTTACACAACTAATGGCCCATCAACCACAGCTCTCTCCCCCCCT
>NW_011366875.1:0-9783 GCF_000735185.1 Notothenia coriiceps
TAACTAAAGTCTGATTTAAGGGTTGTTTATATTTCACATCATTAATCAGAATCTGCAAAGTAACTCAAATAAGTGTAGTGGCGTAAAAATAGCAGGTTAACCTCTGAATTGTAGTGGAGTAGAATTACAAAGTAACAATGAGCTGTCATGTGGGTATATATTAATGCTGCGCATTATGGATACAAGCAATTTTCACCCATGTATTAATTATATGTTTTACATTTGATAACACCAATGTCATGGCAAATTCTAATTGTGGGAAAAAAACGAAAACGTTCAAGTAGAGACGTCCCATAGAACATTTTGCGAAACACAATAGCCAGCATGTGTAGTTCTGGGGTGGGGGGGGGGCGTTCGATTCCAGTTTTGGATAGTCTGGCGTGGTTTCGTTCAATTTCAAACAGCTGTTTGACGCTAGGCTAACCTTGGCGCACTGCCACTCCAAAATCCAATCCCAGAGCTTGAAGATTAATCACGGGGACTGTAGTCCTAAACGATAGCTGGGGATTATGGGTAGTGTAGTGTCTTCGGCCATCCTAAACTCCTAGAGGCCTACGTCTGTTTCCGGTTATTTTTATTTTGAAATTCAGTTCCTGAGGGACGTAAAAAAATCACGAGATTATGGAAATAAACCAATAAATAAAAACAAGGATAATTATGTGTTATTGTTGAGTAAATAACAGTGTGTTATTTTGAAAAGAATAACAAATTAGAAGGAAAAAAAGATTTTAAAAATACAGATTTCAGTATCCTGAGGCTCTCAGCCCCATTTATTTTCCTCACAGACGGCAACAAAAGTCAGAAATTATACGATTTAAAATAAAAGCAATAATTGTGGCTTGATATTGAGTAAGAACATGTTTTTATGAACCACACAGCTTCCGGTCTTCCTATAACACGTAATGCCGTGAGACTACCAATAGGAATACATTGCTTTTAAAATCGTGCTGTGCAACACGAAAAAAAGGAGAAAATCGTGTTGGTGAACACGAATCGATAGGTTAAAAATCGTGTTGGTGTACACGAAATGCCATGAGACTGGGTTGGAAACCATAAGGGGAATGTGATGAGTCCTTTGCGGCAACTTTTCGTCACACCAGGGCATAAATTAGCCTTCCCACTATGTGTCTCGAGTCTCCCCTGGGTTTGTCTCTCCTCCCTCAGGTCCTCTTGGAGACACAGCAGCACATGCACATGGCCACTAAGAGAGACAAGTGTTGAACAGGCCATCCTCATAGCACTACCACACACTACGCTTCCTGCCCCACTCATATCTCAGCACCACCCCTCTGCTCCCCTTTACTCTCAGAGGAAGTCCCCCTTTCCTGAAGCCATCACTCTTGGAACCCTCGGGTCAGGACGGAGTGTGACTTATGGGCTCAGACAGGACAGGCTGCAGCTTGTGTTTGTACAGCAGAAAGAGCAACACATATGGCTGAGCAGTGAGAGCTATGGCTGTGTAGTGCATGGAGTTGAGGGCGGAAACCAGCCGTTTTCTCTGCCTCCTCTTCCATTGGACCAATAATTAGTTTTTTCACAACTACACTCACATGACCTCTCTCCGAACTCTGATTTACTTCAATGGCCTTACACGTCTGGTCTGTTCCATGTACAAACTACTTTACTTCCTCAAATGATGCAAAAATATTTGTTTGCTCAGTTTTCTCACCTTGTGAGTCAGCTAAGGATTTACTGTGTACTATATCATCTTTCCGATTCATATTTATATTGAAGTGTGTGGCTAGAAAAATGCAAATGTAATACTTACATGTAAATCCACTTAAAATGTAATTTAAATTTGTGGGCTAATTATTTATGGCAAAATAAAATGTGTTAACAATGATTTACGAAAACCCTTGAACACATCACGGTACTTTTACTATATTTGATATCTTTATATTTTAGAGAAAGGTTTTTGGTGTCTGTAAATATTCCACTCTATGT
The DNA here is from genome assembly GCF_000735185.1 of Notothenia coriiceps. Classification (NCBI taxonomy): domain Eukaryota; kingdom Metazoa; phylum Chordata; class Actinopteri; order Perciformes; family Nototheniidae; genus Notothenia; species Notothenia coriiceps. Next base: position 1,945 of record NW_011366875.1, read on the forward strand.
GGTTAAATAGCATGTTGACATTGATTCGTAGATTTAGGGTGTTGACACACAGTGTGCATGTGAGTTTTTCTTGATTGCACAGATTATTTGTTTTTTGTTTTTTTGTATTTGCAGGCAAATGCACGGCTTTTTTTTAATTTTTTAATAACATTCATACAACTTTTTAATGAAAACAAATATGTTAAAGCAGTTTTCTTTTTTTCATTTGTGAAAATGTACTGTTGAGAAATGTTTTTTTTAGCGTATATTCAGTTTATTTAATATAATATTTATTACCATTGTAAACGTGTCCTTTTTGGCAAGTATTCAAAAAAGGTATTTGTCTGTAGAGTTTTAATTAAAATGTTGACTCTAGTCCTGTGCTTTCATACAAGAAGGAAACTGTATTTATAACATTTCAACTTTAATTTATTATACATTATCCAAACAAATGTTTTTATTTCAACTGTTTATTTAAACATTGGTGGCCTGTACACATCCCATTATATCAGCGTGTGTTAGTCTTTGCTTGATTTATTGATACATTGAGGAAATTACTGCTCTTTCAAGCTCCTCCAAACACAAACATCAATAGATGCAGATCCTCACACACTCACCTACACCCAGTGTAATGACTTTGGACAGATGGCCCTGATGCTCACCTCCCTCTGTCAGATATATCAATGGACCCCTGTACTCATGAGGCCTGCCAACACACAGACGCCACACAGGCCTCACACACCCTGTGGGCGGCCGTCACCATGGCATGCTGCTGCTCACAATGCTTAAAGGTCACCAATGATTTTGTTGCAAATAATTTCAGTGATGTCATAATGTACAGCACGCCATAATGAGGTTGACATCTGATGTCTTCTGTGTTGTTATTTGATTATCCACCTTCAATAAGAAATTCCATTATTAATAACTGGTTACTTGTAATGTTTTACATTAATTGTGTGTTTACTTCAATCATTGGTGGTATAAATGGTAGAAAACAACATGTATCAACAAAATGTATTGTTTGTAACACCACAAAAGCTTTTTTTTTGTACTGATGCTCATATCAAGAGGACCTCCTGATCCACACCTGTCCACAAATCATTGTTGAAAAGAAAGTCTGGTTCATGAAGTGACCACACAATAATGGATTAGAAAGGGTTAAATACAAATCTTGGGTAAGGTAAAGAAAGAAATCAGGATCATGTTTAAAAGAAACTAACCCTAACTGTAGTTAGGAGTGTTCTAGTGATTGCGTTTACACTTCAAAAATCATTAAGTGTTGTTAATATGTGGAGATTATCCCAGCGAACAAAACGTGTGAGTATCATAAAAGTGTATTTGAGATCATTTTCTGCAATAATCTAAAATCCAATGGTAAAATCTAATTAGCTTTTTGTTTAGGGAGCCCTTGCAATACTAACTTGAGCGTCATCACTGCAACACTCAATAATAATAATTACTGCAGATTAATGGCAAAAGCTGACCAAGAACTCAAACTGCAGAACCTCTTTCATAAGTTGAGCTCCTGCAGTGTATGCCTTAAAGTGCATACATATTGTTTCAAATATCAATCAATTTCCGAATGGATCTTAAAATTGTCTGATGAATGGTCTCTAAAGACCAGGTTCTGGCCGTAGACATATACAGTTTACAAGTTAAAGGTCTCCTATTATACAATTTCCAGGCATAAATTATGGGTCTCAGATATATAAAAATTAGGGCTGTCAGTCGATTAAAATATTTAATCGCGATTAATCGCATGATGTCCATAGTTAATCGCACATCTTTTATCTGATCTAAATGTACCTTAGAGGGATGTTTTTGAATATTCTTATCAACATATGAGTGGACAAATATGCTTTATGCAAATGTGTGTTTATTATCATTTGAACAATGACAAATATTTTCATGAATATTAAACACAACAACCTGAACATTACAAATATTCACCTCAATTCAACCTGGAACCTCTCATTCAATAATACAATACAAAGTGTGTGTGTGTGTGTGTGTGTGTGTGTGTGTGTGTGTGTGTCGGCGAAATGCCGCTCCTCTGTTTTCTTAACTGTCAAAGCATAAGACTGAAGTTCCCACTGTGGGTCAAAATAATGCGCTGTGACCCCGAGGTAACTGTCATTAGTGAGTGAAGTCCAATAGTCTCCGGTGAGCGCAACTGTGGAAGTCATTCTTAAAGAGCAACTTGCAGGTTTCTTTTTTTTCTACATTTATGCTTAAACTTGCTTGAAAACGGCTTTTTTTTAAGGTCATATGTGAAACGCGTCATATTACATCACAAAGGGGACACATCTCCGCTCTCTGACCGCGGGAATAGTTAGTTGCGTTGAGCAGTTGTGTTTTAGTGAGCTGGTATTTTTCGGTAGTTTTACATTGTATTTCACCATTTGTAATCATGGTGCAGTATTGTGTTTGTGCAGGTTGCGCAAATACCAGCCTGTCAGGACATCGAGTCCACTATTCCCCTAACAGGAAAAGAAAGCTAGCTAGCTTTCGGTCCTGGGTTCGTTTTGTGCAGACAAAGAGACAGGAGTTTAATGCTCCCCCCCTTCGCTGCTCTCTCCCCCCCCTCCTTCCCTGCTCTGTTATGGATCAGTATCAACAGTCCTGCCAGTAACGTTACTATATTATCAATGCTACTTTAGTTATAGCCTGATATATGATAGCTAACTTTACAATGTTGTGATGTGACGTTAGCTAACATTCTGTAGCTAACGCCGATCACTCACCAAGATAGCTGCCCCTTCCCTGCTCTCTCTCTCCCCTCCGGTACAGCTCCGAAGGTAGTGTGGAGTTGCATTCGGTAACGTTTATGAGGAAACCGTATTACATCTCTCTCCCCCCCTTCGCTGCTCTCTCCCCCACTCCTTCCCTGCTCTCTCTCTCCCCTCCGGTACAGCACCGTAACTTAGTGTGGATTTGCACTAGGTAACGCGAGATACGGCTGATACTTGCGCACAGTGGCGTAGCTGTGGGTGGGCCCGGGTGGGCCTGGGCCCACCCACATGCACGTCTGGCCCACCCACAGCCAATCAGGCTTTATAGCGCAGAGCCGGGAAGCCCAGAAGGAAGTGCCACAAACTGCAGTTCATCTAGAGGCCGACGGGATAGATAAAGAAAGGAACAATTCCCATAGACCCCCATGTTAAAATGCCCAACTTTACAGCATAAATAAAATGTTTCTAGCCTGGATCCAATCAAACTTATTCTGGATATAGTTCGATTCCACCTTCATGACAATGGAACAGGGAGTGCATTTTTTTACCGTGAGTTTTTATAGTAAGTAAAGTAACTTTTGCCGTGAGTGAATGAAAGTATTATTTCTTCTTGAAGACTGCAGTTTAGCGTGTACACATTTGCTGAATATGAAAACACTCCGTGTGTGCCCATGTGCGACTGAAGGATAAACAACCTGTTGCCGCCGATATATATATGTCATATGTATTATTGCTACACAAACATTACATTGCAGTTGTAGTGTCGCCAACTCCGTTTCTAATATGCAAAAAGACAGCAACATGCGCAGGGCCGTGGGAAGTAGGGGTGCTGCAGAACCCCCTGGTGGAGGACAGGGGATCTGCACTTCCACAAGATTAAATACAAATATAATACAAAAAAAATGAATTTTCAGTTTTGATGTAACAACATTCATAATTAAGTAAAGATATCACCCTTTTCACCCCGGTTACATTTTCCATTTGCCCCGTACGATGGGCGCTGTAAGTGATGAAAGTGGGGGATGTTGGCTTATCAGGCGCCCGCAGCTCACAGCCAGCATGAGAGAGAGAGATAGAGAGAGGGGGTGCACCGGTACCGGCGGGGAATGTTGTTAGCTTCTGCTGCGCTAACGGAAGCTGTTTCTCCAATAATGTGGAGGGAGAGCTCTCCTGTCAGACTGAGAGGCTCAGTGAGGTAAAGGACTGAGTGTTTAGATAGTTCACTTTAGTCTAAGTTATCTCAGTGGGTCTCAAACGTTTTGATCACAATTTATGTAAACAAATATTTCCAAGGCACTCCTTTATAATTATTAGGATAAATAAAAACAGGTTTGAAATCATTCCAATGTATACTATAGGACAGTAGGCTAAACCAAACATATTGTTTAAAACTGGAGAGATTTAAAAATATGCATAAATAAATGTTAAGTTGTAAAATAAGATATAAATGAACCACAAAAATAAAACAAGTTAGCCTACATTTATTCGTTATTGGCTATGGTAGGTTATCGGTTATGTTCACATACTTATTTGATTATTAAAATGCAAACCGATCTTTTTCATATGGGTGTTTTAGAGTTGTATCCCCAAGATCAGTCTCTAGTAATTGGGCGCTCAAAGTGCACCAGATTGAAGCATTTTACTTAAAATGTTAAAACAAATCTCCCCCGGGGGGCACCCCCGACCCCCCAAGAGGATGTAAAGTAGGGTGTCCAGACGTCTCCGTTTTCCGGGGACAGTCCCCGTTTGTATGGGCCTGTCCCCGGTTGAAACTGTCCCGGAAATGTCCCCGTTTTTTAATATATACGTTAAAAACACATAGCAACGTGAAATAAAACGTTTCATGTCAGGAAACACTGGGTAAACAGACTGTGCTCCAGCCAGCCCCCACTTCGGAAAACACAGTCAAGCCAGCCCGCACGTTGTATTGCGGTGCGCGAATAGATAGGTAGAGGCCTGTAAAAACTGCCTTCAAAATAAAAGCATTTACTCGGTCAATAACAAATATACCTAAAAAACACACCAAACATATTCATATACTGGAGCTTAAATTAAGAAATATGTACTATATAATGTGATCAATAATAATTTAAAATAAACTACGTATAACTACCACATTATAACTGAGTGAATGTAAAATGTAAGGATAAAGTTATGAAGACATATCTGACATTTCCACTGGGTGACTAATTTCAATTGATGTTGACACCATCTCACAACACTCCTAAAATAACATTACTTTCTGAAGCAAAATTTAAAATGTATGCTGTTTAAAATCTCAAATTAGATCTATTGTCCATCTATATTTTGATTATTATTTAATGGAAACCGTCCATAATCAAAGAGTCATTCGATGTCAATCAAATACTTATTTCACTTCAGGGTGATAACAGGAGACCCCATCTAGTCAATCAGAGAAAATCAGGACAATCTGATGTAGAGTTTCAAAATAAAAGACCTTTGAAGTCTCATATGAGCTATCGTCCTTCTGTTTTTATAGTGAGCAAGAGAATAAATAAAAAACTGTCCAAACTATCAGAAGACTTATTTCACTCCAGGGTCGATAGCAGCGACACCCCATCTAGTCACTCAGAGAGAAATCAGGACAATCTGATGTAGGAGTTTCCAAATAGAAAGACCTTTTAAGTCTCCAATAGATGAGCCTATTCGTCCTTCTGTTCTGTATCCAACAGTTACAACTGATGTTCAAATTACATTTAACCAGAATTGTCCCCCGTTTTTTTCGGTTTAACAGTGAAGAAAATCAGATATGTTAATGATATATTTGACCGCAAAACTCAAATTGTCCCCGGTTTTTGATTTTGAAAATCTGGTCACCTTAATGTAAAGTCCCACCCCCCAAATAAAAAAATGCTTCATGGAATACTAAGATACATTTTGAATGGTCCTTTTTTATATAAGCTGTCCACCATATCAAGTCATTTCTCTGTTTGGTAGTGTTGGAGTGGGTCCTTTTGTGAGAGTTTTCATTGCCAGCTAAAATCTTGCCTAGGCAAGCAAATTGGTCCAAAACCGGCCCTGGTGTCATCCCACAGCACCCCCAGTTTGAAACATGTCTCCCACGGCTATGCAAACATGCGTTTTTAGATCTTTCCAGACGAGAAGATCTCTCTCCCCCGTCTGTGGTGCGAAGGGGGCGCGGGCGGGGCAGTTTAACATACGCTCTGCTCAATGCACTGTAGTTACGTATCTTCTGAAGCTACGGGGATCAAAGGGAAGCAACACAACCAGATTGGTACTAATTATAGAGTGGTTTTAAATGTACAACAGGTGAACAAAATGGCAGGCAAACAGCCTGAAAGACAACCGCGAGAGAGAGTCCAACAAACATCGGTTTACAATAGTGTAAATAACACACAATATAGACCGGCCACAAGGCGCAAGTTTAAATTGGGGTCAACCCAAACTAAGCGGAGGATCTAAATAGGGTCAGTCTAAAGACAGTAAGGGGCGATAATAAAATACTAATATCATCTAAATACTCACAATGAACGAAAAAAAACCTTCGCCTCACTTTAAAAAAAAGTGTACGTAACTAACGCAAAACCCACCCGTACTAACTACTAACGCGCGCAAAGAACGTAATTACACAACCAACGCAGCCAGCTTAGACTAAAAGAACCCGTCAGCCAGAATCCTAAACTCTACTCGCCTATCAACACTCACTACAGCTACTCTTATCACACTACAGCTACAGCGCTACGCTCCTATCACACTACAACCTAAGCCTACTCTCACAGCTCTACTAACCTCTCTAGACAGCTACTATCACAAAAGTCTTAACCCCCAGACAAAGACAGTAGCGAGGGCATCTGTCCACACATTATCCAGACCTCCCCAGAATGATTGATCTTCCTTCTTTTCTTCATCCTTCGCTTTTTGGCGGAGTTGCAAACAACTTACAAAGGTGGGCATACGCCAGCCCCCACCTACTGGTGACATGAGTTATTGGCATCATCACATCCAATTCCACTCATGATTTCAATCGCTTATGTTTCTAATCAAAACTAAAAATAAGGAAAATAACATTTCAATAAAACCATTAAAGTTAAATAAAACAACCCCAAATCTATGTTCTTTCCTGACCTACTGTTAAATCCTTTTTCCTACCCCACGCTTCTTCAGCTAAAAATTTCAACAGTGCCTTCTCTGCGTAGCTTTTACTCCCTCGACCTCCTTTTGTTCCCAATACACCACAACGCAGCACTCCACTCCCTCTCTGGCCTCTAACAGATTTAGGCCTTCGTAATTGATTCTCCGTGGTCCGCTTTACATACGACCTGTCGACCCAATTTAACAAATATATCCCATAAACATAAGCTCAAAATATCAAAATATATATAACATATAGAACAAACAAAAACAGATTCAGACAAACAAAACTTGTTACATAAAAGAGATAATAATAAAACAAAATTTCCCCACCCATCAGATAATACACCTCACTCAATTCAATGAGCCGTAAAGATAGATACTAATATAATACCCGGAAAAAAAAAAAAAAATAAGATACATGACAACCATAGTTTACATACATTATAGATATTTTACAATGGGGGATATATAATATATAAAAAAAAAAGCAAAAAAAAAAAAAAAAAAAAGAATACTTTCTAAAATTGTAATTGTAATTTTTGTTAAAACTTTGTGGTTAGCGCTCCTTCGCCTTTCTGGTCCCTTTCTCCCCCCACCTTTTCTGGTTCGCAGCATCTCCATCCTTTCTTCTTAATGACTGCTTTTCCTTCGTCCCTTTACCAAAACATAATTGAGCTCGTAGTGTTATCTTGTCTTTGTAGTGCAGTTTTTTTGCCGGTTCTATAAAGTCCACACTCGTTTCCCCTGTTCACCCCCTTCATGTGCAGGGCAGCCCAGACCAGCAGAAGCTGGCAGATCTATGCGCGGCTCTGTGGCAGTCTTTAACAGGCTATGGATTCAGTATGATGAGAATGTCTTCTGCCTACCAGTAAAAGTTGTTGGTTGATTGTTATCTGCTTTAGTAATTAATGGGCAACTGAACTGTAGCATTAACTCACCCGCTACTCCTGGTCTGGACCCTCATTCAAACCCACTGCAAATCCTAAATTTAATGTAACGCGACAGTGCAATG
>NW_011366875.1:9828-15370 GCF_000735185.1 Notothenia coriiceps
GTTGGTGTCATCTGGGTGTTGAGAGATATCCATAGATCTCTAATGTGCTGCTCAAAGTGACATGATCGATGCTTTTACACTTCAATATGTAAAAAAAATCTCCGGGAGCTCCCCGGACTCCCGCTAGAGGAAGGTGAGGGTACGCTCCCCACCTCGTAAAAAATAGCAGCTTTACCCCCTGCCATATGCCAGCTGAGCGATTATCGAGCTTCATTGTAGCAGTCGCGGTTTACTCGTGTGGTTTGCGTGTGGGGGAGTTTTCTTTGCATGCTCTAATAATGCCCGTAATAGTGTTCACTGGAGTCCAGCACCGCAGCACCCCCACCTCAAAATACCTTCCCCCGTGCTCGGGTTAAACGTGTTAAAATAATTAGTCACTTTAATGTCGTTCTCTACGTTGAAACGCTTCAAATACTTTTTCTCTTGCGGGTTTCACCACAAGTTGAGGTATACTTTTTTTATTTCCTGCTTTTTAAACTATTCTCGTCCAGTACAGACAGTTAGCTCTGAGTGTTAGCGATTGCTTTAATGCAAACACAGACCATATACTTCCAAACATTGGTGGGTACTGAAATATGTCCTTTATTCTCGCGCCAGGAGAGAGCTTTAAAATAGACATAATGGAGTCTCTGAGAGATTAATATGTGAACTTTATTAAAAAAGGCGCGGTAGTGTTAACGACAGAATATTACGTTCAGGCACGAAACAGCTGTGATACTGGCTCCTCATGGCAAGATGAATGGGGGAATCCCTGTTCGGCTGCTGCTATATATATATCTCTGCTGGCTCCCCGCCAGCGCGGCTTCGCCTCGTCTCTAATGTCCGTTGTTGCATTTAACGAGGACTGGTGACTCCCACAGTATATATGCTTAACATGCCTTTTCTCCTCATATTCTCTTTCATCACTTTTCATGTAACACATTCTAAACGCTGTAATCAATACTCTAAAATATACAGAAAATACTTCACGGCTGGTTTGGTTTCCGGTCATTCCGGATGTTGTCACATGCTACTCTCGTCTGTAAACAATAATGTATTCAAATAAACTGTACCTTCATTTAATATTCAGCATGGTAGTATCTCGACATCTATAGTTGTAGTGTTAAATCAGTAGGTTTCGGTTTACACCACTCCATGTAATTTCGCTACTAAATTCACCTCTTGAAGAAATCGTATATTAGCCACATGCTAAATGCTAACCGGAGATGAAGGATTTTCAGAATAAAAGCTTAACTGTTTGTGCACGAGAATTTCTGTTTTTTTCAGTATAAAACAGCGTTTAAACTGACGGTATGTTTAAGCTACATTATACCATCAAAACATTGATTTTAATTTCTAACAGTACGGAGGAAAAGAGAGAGGGTTTTATTTTCTGACACTTTGTGAGTTCCCTTACACACCGGGGACACATATTTATGTATAAAAGACATACAAAGGTGCATTTAGCATGATAGGAGACCTTTAAGAAGGATTTTAAGTTGATTTAATTAAAGACACATTACACCAAAATATGTGAAGATTAGATATCATCTTATTAAATAAAGTCAAGCTAGCAAAGGCTTCTGGTTGAGTTGCTAATCATCTGCATGCGTGTGTACCATGTGTTGCATGTAGACACAAAGCCCCCGGACAAATGAGTGAAAAGGACCTAGTTTCACCAGTCAAGTAATAGAAGATATACAGCAACAATTCAGCTTGTGGTCGGCTGGATTCAGTCCATACGGGCAGGGCTGCCCCTGACCAACGTGAGGCCCTACGGAAGATTTGTCATTGCACCGCATTTGCACATAAGATGAGGCCCCCTCCGCAAGATGAGGCCCCACGCAGTCTGCGTGATCTGGGAGAGGGGCGGCCGTGCATACGGGCTCTGGTCTCATGCAGAACTCTAAACTGAGAATAAAGTCATTAAAGACTAATAAACAGGTATATATCTGAAAAAGCCTGCATAACAGTGGACTGAAGTTCTTTAAATAAAGTAATAATGAAAAGGTTACTATTAGGATTCAAAAAGGTTACTATTAGGATTCAAAAAGGTTACTATTAGGATTCAATTTACAGTTCTTTTTTTCTTGATGAACAACTTGACGGAGATAAAATCTCCAGTGCTCTTTGAGAAACAGCTAGTGGGAAGCCTTGAGCTGTGGTGAGTGTTGCGATTAGATGGAAGCCACAGAGCTCCATTGTATTTCTTCTGTCAATGCAGACTGGCGTCCAAGGCCAGTTTCTCCAGGCGCAGGAAGGAAAGACGCTGGAGAAGCACAGGATTGAATGGGCGGAGGAGGGCTGGGCTGATAAGGACAGGAGCTGGAGGACGGAGAGCAGATGGAGGAGTGGAATATAAACAGAGAGGTGAGGCCTGTCTGCTGTGCTAACCGGCGCTAATGGCTATGCCCTCTTTCATGTATCGTCCAGAGAGGGGGCTTGGAGATTTATTTGGACGTCAGTATCAGGGGAGGGGGACCTGCAGGACATCGCCCGACAGCCTGATCTCTGACCTCTCCTCTTGCCAGAGTTGCTCGGGCTCCCAGGAAACACCCAAGGGGCTCCGAGACTAGCCAGTGTGTGTCAGGGCCCTGAGCAGTGTCAGACAGCTTAGGGCTTTTTTCAAATTTATTTTTCAAAAGAGGGGAAATCAATAAGTTGGGTCGGAGAGAGGCGGCTGCAGAAACATGAGCCTGTGATATTTACTTTGCTGTAAGGCACAGCATGTTCACAGCACTTGTCAAAGATGAGCCACCAGGGGCATGTTTGGTCATGAGAATAAAACAAGTCGATAAATGGACCTGAAGTCACTTTTTTTGTGGGACGCAGTTTCTAACACTCAGTAACTTATAGACAACGTTGTGTCTGTATTATTAAGTAAAATAATTTCAAGGTTATTCAAATATATTCTGTTACAATGTTAGCACTAGGGTTATGGTTAAGGACACAACAAATAGCAACTTCTATTAGCATTACTAATGGTTGCACTATTTAAAATAAAAAACGCAAAGCAGCCAGGAGTTACATGTGTAGTCCATGTAGCCCTGACATGTAGTTACATTTATGAGGAGCAGCTCCGCTCCGCTAGAACCCTTAACATGACTACCAGTGTGTTGGAACGCACCCTCAGGCTCATGATGTTCCTGTTTTGACTTCCCCCCAGCTAATGGCTACGATACAAATCCTGCTTTCCCTGGATCTTTGGTTGGACACTTCCTACTAAAACACCTGGAATACATTTTAGAATGTCACTTTCAAGAATATCCCATAATGGATTTCTGAGACCAATACTAATATTGATATTAGAGCATTTTTTACATGACCTTTCAGAAGAAAGATGAAATATACAATATATCTACCAGTATGCCTTTCTTCAACAATCACATAGCATACACAAGCATTTTGAGAAGGATTCCTTACATTTGGTTATTAAAGCTGCATATACTCAAAAGTCCATTTGTTGTCTGATCATTTCACACTGATATTTCCACGCTTGGATAGCATTTATAATCCCGCAGCTACATATTTAATACCCTGAAAAGTACATAAACTAAAAGCAAGGACCGAAAAATATTTTTAAAAGAAAATGTTGCCGGGCTAACGTGATAAAAATCGAATCTCCTCTCCACGTATTCACACTAAGCACAGAAACAGTTTAGGATGGGTTGTGAAATTGCCATGACAGCAGTGTTATTCTGCCTCACCCAGGGTTTCCCCACCATGCATCTTGGATTGCACTCTGGCCAGAGACAAAGCGGGTAATTGGATTCACATTGTGTCTGTGAGGGAGGAGGGAACAAACCCCAACTCTCCCCAGGCTGGCCCATGGCGGCCAGTGTGATGGTGATATTGTACTGACCCTGCCTTTCAGGGGTCACAATGAGGCAGCTGTCAAGCTGAGACCCATAATCTGCCCAGAGGTGAGGCAAACACACAGCCCCTAACCAGACTCTCTGACACACTCACACACAGACAGAGAAACACACACTGTATATCTCTGTTTCTGACTCTCATTCTCTCTCAGTACACAGCTTGCTCTCATTGGCTGTACGAGCCAGTGGTTGCCCTCCAGGGGTGAGAGAGGGGAGAGAGGGGGGAGAGAGAGGGGAGAGAAATCAGCCAGCTACAGCAGAGCCACTGATTGAGAGCGACAGACTGAGGCCCGATGGCTGCTGGGACATCAGTTCATACATAACCAACAACTATTGTAAAGGCCCTCAAAACGATAACAGTAAATACTGTGAGTAGGGGGGCTCAGCTTTTCCTATAGTTGTATACAACTGTATCGTCTTTGTACATCTGATGACCAGCCTGAACAAAATGATATTGTATTTTTATTGATAATGTCTTAATCTATTACATGTTTTTTAATTAATGTCTAGGAAAATGTCCCCATCAAGTGACCTTTTTCTATGTAAAAATGTTCCCACACTTGGAAATGTTGGTCTGGCAAATTGTAATGTGTGTGTAACACATTTTTTTACGTCAACAAATTGTTTTAATTTGCTTTTGTAATCATAGTGAGATAATGTGATTTGGAAACCCTTTGTATCAGGCCATACAGTAGTAGGATTAGTTCGGCCCTCCAAAAAAGAATTTGAGTGTACACTGAAATATTGAAACATTGACCAAATTTCCCATGACTGTATTAGGTTAGGTGAAAGCAATACTATTAAGTTGAACCTAATATATATATTTTTTTAGGGTTTTCAGTTGATTAAAATATTTAATTGCGATTAATCGCATGATGTCCATAGTTAATCGCGATTAATCGCACATTTTTTATCTGTTCTAAATGTACCTTAGAGGAATATTTTTCAAGTTTTTAATACTCTTATATCAACATATGAGTTGACAAATATGCTCTATGCAAATGTTTGTTTATTATCATTGCAACAATGACAAATATTCTCCTGAATATTCTCAACACAACAACCTCTGAACAATGACAAATATTCTCCTGAATATTTTCAATACAACAACCTGGAACCTCTCTCCCTCTCTTACACTCTCTCCCAACCCTGTGTACTTCTTGGCACTGAGCCAGTTGCTCAAACAGACAAGCCTGTTTACAGTTGTCGGCGAAATGCCGCTCCTCTGTCTTCATAACAGTCACAGCATGAGACTGAGGTTACCTACTGTAACCCCAGCTTCAATGAGTAAATGGCGCAGCCCTCTAAGGCTATCGCTATTGGGTAATCCCCCTGCGCACCCGCGCAGCACTGAAGCACTTGAAGTCCACGCCCACCCGCAAGGTGGGCCCCACCCTCGGGCCTCCTTCCGGTATAAATAGGAAGGAGGCCCGGAAATCTGCTCCCATACAAAATAACTTTTCTTCAGCTATTCGTAGAGCCAGTGGGGCCCAGCACTTAGAGGGCTACGCCATTTACTCATAGAAGCTGGGGTTACAGTAGGTAACCTCAGTTCTATTTCGTATATGGCTTCGCCCTCTAAGGCTATCGCAATTGGGTTAAGGGCGAAGCATGATGTAGTCTGCGCCCCACTGGGTCCGCCCGGCACTAGAAGCACAGACACACCTGCTCAATAACACCCCATGCCT
>NW_011366876.1:0-1628 GCF_000735185.1 Notothenia coriiceps
GTCTCTGTCATTGCGCCTATCAGCCATTGTATGTCTGTCAGTGGAAGTTTTGACTCCCCACACACTCACTATATTTAGCTTCTTATAGATTTCTAATTTACTAAAAATCAGCATCATGCATTGAGTGCAACATGACGTCCTTGTTGATGGTTTTTATTTTTTTATTTTAACAAGAACACATGACACTAATTTAGGAGACAGAACATTTTAATCCCCCATAACTCAACAATTGAAACATTAAGACACTTCTGCATTGTAGCTATTTATTCCTCAGAGTTTGATGTACTCTACAAGTCACATGGTGTTCACAGGCAATGAAAGGGTTTCTTTTTTTCCCTCAGAATCCTCAAGGCTCACCACCAAAGGGCGTCAAGAGTCACGCTGTTCCCAATAAATCATTGGTTGATTGGTTAGCGTCTCTGCCTCCAGGCCAACCTGATGGAGCAATTAAGCTCTTTTGCATTGCTAGGCAACATCTCTGCACTGTTTCATCTGACATTGTTTTGTTCTGGCGTGTTTGGCTACACATTAACCCACGGGTCCACATGTAGAGCCTTTAGTAACATGTTTCCATAGGAGGGGACAGTCTCAGGCTATGGAGGTTTTATATAATGTAAATGCTGCAAACAGGGCAAATATCTAACAAAGCTATATAAAATGTAGGTACTGAGTCTCTACATAAATATTTCTAAGCTAATTAATCATTTTCAAGTTTGGATGAGTTATTATAGATAACTTCGATATATTTGTACTCACCGATGCAGTTGTATGTTCATTTAAAATATTTGAATGACGATTGTTTTGTACTGTCTATAAACAAACTGCTGTTTTTTATGTCAAGGCACCGAAAATAAACTAAACATGGTATTCTTAAGGTTATTAAACACCACAAATACTAAAAAGTATTCGGTATTAATTTCTTACAATCTTGACGGGCGTATTTTAAGCATATTTTAGGTTAAATGTTTGTGTGTGGCTTTTATCCTGCAGCGCTGCGAGACCCCATGGCGATGGAGCGAACCAACCTGCTAAACATGGCCAAGCTGAGCATTAAAGGGCTGATCGAGTCAGCTCTGAGCTTTGGACGGACTCTGGACTCAGACTACCCGCCTCTCCAGCAGTTCTTCGTTGTCATGGAGCACTGCCTCAAACATGGCCTTAGAGGTAAAAGTGGCGTCTCAACTTATTAAAATTGCTGCACAGTTGTGTTTGTGTTTCTCTCACTCATAAAGTATAGAGATTCCTGTAATTTTCATATGCCAGTTTTGTCTCTTTCTCTCTGCAGTGAAGAAGTCCTTTCTGGGCTTTAACAAGTCTCTGTGGGGTCCTCTGGAGCTGGTGGAGAAACTTTGTCCTGAAGCAGCAGAGATCTCCGCCTCTGTACGCGACCTGCCTGGACTTAAGTAAGGAGGACAATGATGTGTACACACACACACACACACACACACACACACACACACACACACACACACACACACACACACACACACACACACACACACACACACACACACACACACACACACACACACACACACACAGAACAATTTGACACATGTCCCGCTCTTTTGTGCCCATCCCCCCACATGGATCACACCTGGCACACCAATACATGTTCAGTGTCTATT
>NW_011366877.1:0-50554 GCF_000735185.1 Notothenia coriiceps
TCTAGGAAAAGCCGTGGTGGTTCCAAACATCTTCCATTTGCAAATAATGGAGACTACTGTGCTGCAGACATTTTTCTGTACCCTTCCCCAGATCTGTGCCTTGATACAATCCTGTCTCTGAGGTCTACAATCAATTCCTATTGAGTATGAATACTTTCCGGATGCACTGTATCTTAATATCTAGGTGCATTGGCACAACATTCAAGATTCCCAGATGATGTATCCTGATGACTTTAGTAATACTCTGTCTTTTCCTCGAGTGCCACGAAATGTCTCACCAACCATTGAACATTCCCATTGAATATTGTATATAACTCCTTCATGTTTCTCTAAAGATGAATTTGAGCAACATTTTTCTTTAAATGTATGACCAAAATCATTTCAAAACTAAAAACATTCCAATATTTTTGTGAAGTGCTTATCCTAGTAAATGTAGCATACTGACGTGCTAAACTCAGATCGTAAACATAAAACCTTCAAAGCATCCTCATTTTGAGATTATCACTGCACGTTAGCATGCTGACATTAGCATTTAGCTCAAAGCACCACTGCACTGGTCAGCCTCAGAGCCACACATATGGCTGTACACTATATTATATATAAACATATGACATGATTAAATATAGTCTTCGCTGCCCCCACCTTCTGGAACTCAGTCCCACAAATCAGAGACTGTACTGACCTACCCACCTTTAAAACACTGACCAAAACTCACCTTTTTAGACAAGCATTTACTGTGTGATGCCGTGCCCTTGTGATACGCGTGGTTTTATTGCTTGATTTTAATTAGACTTTTTATCATACCTTATTTTCTTTACCTCTGTAAAGTGTCTTTGAGCACCTGATAAAGCGCTTCATAAATAAAATTAATTATTATATAAATGTTACTGAAAATATTTTGAATGTGTAAATTCCTGTGACTTATTTCAGCTTTAGCTTTTCCTGGAAATCGAGAGGAGACCATTCTGCTGCCCACATCCCTGCTTAATGGTTTGTGAATCCGGCATCCAGTGCCCATAGGTTATCTCTGACCAGCATTGCAGCATAATAACGTGCCTGCATTTCTATTTTTACAATCTCTTAATAGAAACATAGGGACAATTTCTTTCTGCTCCTGACTGCATGCCTGAATCGGCTGAATGCTGATGCTGCAAGTGACAATTACTTTTAAAAATACAAAGAAGTATTGTGCCCACTGAGGCAGCAAAGCAGAGAGTAAATTGCCTAATTAAATACGTCCAACGCTGAACCGTCAAGGGGTTCTCATTTCCTTTCTGCCCTTTCGCCACAAGTGCAAATGAAGTAGGCTCTAAATAACCCATTTGTTTCAAGCCCGCTGAGCAGGAGGAGCTACTACACATTACTGGCTGCTGTTTTAAACACAGACAGACGCAGACACCCAGCAGCCTTGAGGAATTGCAGGCACTCTTTGTCTTTCTACCCTTAATGGACAAAGGAAGTGTCAATTTAAAAGTTTTTTGGACAGTATACTGCTTTCTGTTGACACTGTGCAGCTCATTTGCTTTTTCAGACTACTATCTTATGAAAATATCAGTCTGAACAAAGGTCTAATCCATATTCAGCCTTAGTAATTACTTGTCCATAGTTGGAGGGCAGTTCTGCTTGCTTCTCTTTCGTAAATGTATACAGGAAAAAAAAAAGGGAAAGGATATCCAATTGCAGCCACTTTGAAAGCCATAGCATGATAATGATTACATTGCTTACTACGTTTGTTGTTTGGCCTGTATTTGGTCATAAACCAAAACACTTTGTCAACAAAAAAGTTGACCCGATGGTGGCATTAGATAAAAACGACAACAAAACCAAGATCAATTGAGTTGCCAGTTGAGTAGCACTTGAAATGTTTTGGCTCTATGAAACCTGATCTACTTATATGATTCTGTTTTCTTCAAGGTTGTATCTTCTTGGTCGAACGCACTTATTGTAAGTCGCTTTGGATAAAAGCGTCAGCTAAATGTAATGTAATCAATTATTGTTTCACAGCAACTAATACAATAGGTTGCATGACATTTCTCACAAAACCACAAATATGAACCTAAAAATGGTATGAGAAAATGTCTGGGGATCTCTGAAACTATTGCGCTATCTGGGAACCATGTATCCATCTTGAAGATCCGATATTTTACTAGATAGGTGAAAACTTTGAACTGCTGGTTGCACTAGTTTAAACGTATTTGGGTAACCAATAATTCATATTCGTGGCACCAAGAATATCTGATAAATGAGGATCCATTTTTCCCAGAATTTAAATATCAACGTCGTAGTGGTCAATGGGAAACATCAGCCATTGTCATCTTTTTGGAACCATGAATTTCCATTTGAAATAAACATGGCATCCATCCAATACTTGTTGAGGTATTTCAATCTTGAACAAAATGATGGTCCCAGTAAAAAATGAAACGGGTACCAAAACGGGTAAATATATGTATCAAGAAAACATATTTAAGTTATTAAAAAGAGTTCAACCGAGAGTCAATATTTTTTGCAGTAGAATCTGAGAAAAAACATTATCCTCGAGAACTTGGAATATTACTAAAATAGTTACCACTCTCCACTTCCTCGATGATATTGTTCTCATTTGAGATAAATGTCTATTAAAACAGCATATAACAACACGCATATGGAGTGATCAGGTCTACGAGCGCCACATGAATTTCAAATTGGATTTTCCAGGCCTTTGCGTTTGCTAATGTGTTTGATATTATTTTCGGATTAAGCGAGACAGCGATGTGTGAGATTACAACGTTGTCCGTGGTCACTGTAGAAAGAAAGAGATCCTATTGGCAGAGGTCAAGCCATGTCTCATCTCTGAGAGGAAATGAGGCATTAGATTGACTTCCCGTTTTAGTCACCCAATCCTAATGGGTCATCTATCCTGAGAATCTTGGAGTCAGTCGGCAAAAACAGGAATCACAGAAGCTATGCTCTTTTCTTCTTTTCGGAGTCGCTATGGCGGTTAAAATAAAGACAAAAACATAGTATGGAAGTCAACTTTGTAATTAGTTAAAGTCTTCATAGTGTTGAAAAGGTGTAATGGTATACAGTATTCCTTGATTTGAGAATACTGCATGACCTTACCCTGCTATCTGGATCCTCCAATTTATCTTTTTACTGTACTCGTTAACGTCTTTATTATGCAATTGAGAAGCCAAATAGCTCCAATAAAAGCTGATTTGATATTCATTGAATGTATATTGCATTCTAAGATATCCCTGTTTTATTAACCATCATAAAACGTTTACTGTATGTACAAGCCATTGTTGTCAGGTATGAAATGACTTGGTGTTAAAGTTACTGCACATGCACATTTCAATCGTTACAAATGACCGTCAAGCAGTTTTAGATTAGATGAGATGGGAAGAAGGGTTTTAGTAATCAGAAGTTTGGATGTTAAGTTTTCAGAAACAAGCTGAGCAAACTTAGCAATTAGACCCCTGCACATAATTTGGCTCCTGGGAAAAAGATCCTGAATGCCGAACAATGAAACAATCCTTATCAGGAGAAATAAAAGACCTTCATGATCGGCTAGTGATGCAGTGGCAGAAAAGGACATATTGTACATTTAATTTTATCGTCATTCTGTCTTCCCCTCGGGCGTCCCCAATCGCCCCATAACTTTAACAAGCACCCACATCTCAGCCTTTCTCTCCCATATTGGCTTTCTAACAAGGCCATGGGGCATATCAAGGGGGCCTTCAGGGGCTCATTAGTTTCTCCAGTGGTCTCAACAAGCTGCAGTGGCAAACTTTGAGTAAACCCCTGCCAAGCCTTCGAGCAGGCCAGAAAGTCCACCTGCTTTAGGGGAAGATTGACACAGCTGCCTCAGCTAGCATAAGACAAATAAAACTACTCAAAATAGCCATCCAGAAAGCACTTTTGGAACTTATAATGCTTATGACAGCTTAATGATGAACAGAAAACGTACTGTCATGAGTGGCTGTTCCAACGTGAGAAGACAGTGTGTGAGAGGGGGGGCGGGAAAGTGCAATGTTAGTTGGGCAGACAGACTGAGTTGAAAGCTGCGCTGACAGACAGCAGACGTATTGAGCTGACAGCTGACAGAGGAGATGGAGGCCCTGCTGGATGTGGGGTGTTAGAAGGCTGCTGCAGCTTGATATCTCG
The DNA here is from genome assembly GCF_000735185.1 of Notothenia coriiceps. Lineage (NCBI taxonomy): Eukaryota > Metazoa > Chordata > Actinopteri > Perciformes > Nototheniidae > Notothenia > Notothenia coriiceps. The sequence continues at coordinate 4,144 of NW_011366877.1, forward strand.
TCCAGCACCAAGGGAGATGAATCAACTGCTGCCTCTGAGTCTGGAGACAAAAGAGCTTTTTCATCACTGTCGGGGGGGACAAAATGCTTATCAGCAGTTGTGTTCGGGTTTTATTATGGAAAAATAGGCAGTTAAGTTTCCTGTGGCTGTTAATCGGCCTTCCTGCGGCAGGGTGTGAGATTGACTCAAAATGCTTTTAACAGAAGCTGAGTGTAAAACAAAAATATTTTACTAGAGGTAGCCTGGTTGATGAAAGACTTAGGATATAGATATTTTTATTATTTAGCAAAGATAGATCATTCAGAAGTGAGTGAGATGAGTTCTACTGCGTATGGACCTCTGTGCTGCTGCTGCTGCCGCTGCTGCTTCAGGGAGGTTTTAAATGAGGGATGGATAGAATTGGAAACAGGAAGAGACGGAGAGGGGGACGGTAAAGACAGGGCAATCTGTCAGCACTCACAGCTAAGACAAATGATCCAATCTGCACAGAGTCATGTCTCTTGCATGCCTCAATGGTGCACCCAGTGCAGCTGTGGTACGGCCGTAGCCGTTTTGGATCTAGAATGAAGAGCAAAGTAAAAACGATCTTTAAAAAAAGTGGATGCTTCGATGACTTTGACTTGCACGCTGCTTCATCCGCAGCCCCAGGAGACTTGATGATTATAACTATGTGCTGTGAAATACGCTAATGGTATGAGAAACATATAAGAGAAACAGCTTATTAAAATGTGACCTGCATCCGTTCCGCATGGATATCACTTGTAGAAGACAAGAAAACCAGTTGCTAATTAAGACATGATTGAACTTTAAAGTAACATTTGGTATAAGAAAAAATATATCCCACTTCAAGTTAGTAAAATGAATTTTACCATAAATAAAATTACAATTAAGAAATGTATTTGAGCGTAAGAGGCATATGACATGCAACAAAGGCCCCGAGGCCGGAATACAACTCGGGACGTTATCGCTGAAAGGTTAGTATTGTCTGTAGATTTCCATTGTAAAGGGAGAGGTTACATATGTCTGGTTTCATTGTCAGAAATTGTCCTTTTGGACACTGGAGGTGGACAGAAGAATGATGGCCAAGTGGCATCTCTTTTAGACACATGTGTCAACCCCCCCTCTAGCAAACTTTGTCTGCACTGAGCAGCTCAGATCAAATCACTGTAGTGTGAACAAAGATAGTATACTGATTATTTTCCCGTGTTAAACAGTCCAAAACAGCAAAAGAACAGTTGTTAGCTTAAAGCTAGCGAGGTGAACCAACCATGTGCTACTCAAGTCGCTGTTAAATTTATTTCTATAAAACAGGTTAACCCCTATGTACATCTTTACTTTATTTGTATGTGAATGTACCTATGACATATGCATTGTTGTAGTTCTGAATGCACTAAGATTCTAGCAGCCATGCTGATGGCTTTTTGTGGCTGTACTTCAACACAGTGTTCTTGTCATTCCAGAATTGGAGGACATTTCATGTCCCACAAATCTAATAATCCATGCCCAAAAAGCTAAAACATGCACTTGTTGTGTTAAATATACTTGTCTTGAGACAAGATGCATATAAAGTTGTAGAAAAAGTGGTTTCAAAATATTATTTAAAATATCAAATAGCTCTCGAACATCCCCTAAAATTGCCTTTTTCTCTTGTCTCAGCTTCTTGGTGACCAACTTGCATGTCAATTTACCTTTATTGGCATTATTCTATTGATATATGTCTCTTGTAATGGTAAAATCAATTTGTTAAATCATAAACACATTTTAAATAACAGTAATTTTGCACAGAAGGTGTGTCCCACAACATGCGTGCAACCCTGTTACCGAAACCTTTTTAGCTTGGCAGAGGAAGTGAAAAACCTGTTAGTCACATGACACAGTGGAAAGGCCACCAGCAAGCCATGTGCTAGTGCCATGAGTAGACCAAAACTAAGTCCTCTCTTTTATTTTTTATATATTTCCAATCTTGTCGCTCTTGAAGGAGTGTGGCACTCATACAAACGCAACCCTGTTACTCACATTATGAGACTAAAACAAATTCATTTCAAATGTATCTTTCTTTAGTTCAATATCTAAGTGTCCATTCCTTGACANACCCCTGTACAAACGCAACCCTGTTACTCACATTATGAGACTAAAACAAATTCATTTCAAATGTATCTTTCTTTAGTTCAATATCTAAGTGTCCATTCCTTGACAATGGCATTACATTGTGCAGCTAGCATTAATTCCTGAGGTAAAAGCTCAAATTAACATTGATTTGCAACCCTGTTACTTGTAACCCTGTTACTATAATTAGAGTAACAGGGTTAATTCTTCATTGGAAAATATATATAAAATATCATCAAACAACATTTCTGTTGTCCTGAGTATTTATTTGTCACATTTATGTCATGATCTACAATCAAAAGTAATGTAGCCATTTAACCCTGTTACCTTACGCAACCCAATTTCAACCCTGTTACTATATCATTTTCTATTAAAATAATACAATTAAACCAGTTTTATCCAAAAATGACATGATTATTTAATGTAAATGTGACTTTCTTTACTTAACAATAAAGAATGTATTGAAGAATGCTTTTGAAAACTTTTTCTGCTTAATGAGTATTTGTAACAGGGTTGCACAAAGCATGGCACACAACAAATAAAACATCTAATAAAAAGTGTACATTTGATGCCTTGGCTGGGCAAATCACTTTTTTTGATGGTGTATTATCTGTTTTTCCTTTTACATAACGAAAAATAATAGGTTCATTTTTCAAAAATGTTGGTGTCTAAATTGTCCTCCAATTCTGGAATGACCCAAAATTAAGCTATGCGCTAACATCAGATCGCTAACCAGCTATAGAGAAAACTACCAGGTACATTTTAAGTACGTATAATGTTCAGCAGTGCTAACTTGCACTAAAATAAATGCCTGTTTCGCAGGTATTTGGTTATAACCCAAAGTACTGGATAAGTTATATCCAGGAACACCACATTTAATTTGTATTAATATATGTAGGCTAGGTCTATTTAATAACAACCCTTTTTTTCTTAGATATTGATCTGAACCAGGCAACTGCTAGCTTTGCTGCTAGTTTAAATACAATACATTGCCAAACTTTTCTTTCTCTCAAATTTAAACGGATAAAATAATATCCTTTATCTTTTCAGCTTTTGTAGATCACAAAAAAAAACTGTAGCCAGGGAGAGAAAAAGCGACTAAGGCACAAAATTGCTCCGCACATTTCTCTCCTGTCCTCCCCCTCTCTGTTCTCCAGGAGTCTCATCTGATTGTAGCTCCAGGATAAAGAGGCCTTCTGTGTGTGTAGCAGACCCGACCCCTTAACCCTACGGCATCACATCCTTCTCATGATAGACCCAAGAAAAGCGGAAACCTGGAACTAAAGCGAATAATAGGCAGAGACATATTCGATATTCCTACTGGCCAACCTAGGAACGGTTTCCACGGTCTCTGTATGTGCATGCGCGCCAGTTTGTGTGTTACCCATTGTCTCTTGCCAAAGAGAGGCCTTTTGTCTGTTCCAATATATTTCCATGAATCTATCTTTAGATGATGAGACCGAGTCCAGTTTTCTGAATGGTTCCAGGACTGTGCGCATTGTGAGTCTCTGAGGCATTCATGTTTTGAGGAGTTCCTGGATGTCCTCCTAAATTATAGTTCCCTCCACGCGCAGTTCTCCTATAGGCAGCCCGTCCTATCAGACAGAAACCTTTATTCAGCGGAGGGTTTGTCGCTGAGACAGAACAAAGCCCCCCGCCATCCCGCAGAGGCGACAGGTGGAGGGGAGGACGTTTTTGACAAGATGAGTGCATCATCTCATCTACTTTCTTGTCAAAGTGCCTCTTCCTTTTCTTGCTAAAATGTCTACCTACATCTCAAGGGGAGAAAAAAATACAATAATTGTCTTCACATGCATTTCCTTGTCTTCTCTCCGTATTTCTCATCTTAATTGTTCACGGGTGGTGCGACGGGAGCGTCATGATGGATATTTCAAAACTTAGGAAAATAGAACCAAAACTAATGAAAAAGCTAGAAACCATTGGGGGTAAATGGGAAAAAGTCCTTTAAAATGTTCTGTTGATGTGCTTTGGATTAGCTAACACATTTGGAAATGCTCTAATGCTTATATTCACACATTTTCAAAGAAACAAAACAGATAAAGGGTCTCCTTATTGTTTGTGGGCAAAACTAAAGTGCTTCATCTAAAAACCCTAACCCAAAATAAATAAGAAGTCCCTTTATTTGCGAGTACCGGGGTCTTGTATCTTTTATATCATGCACTTGATGCATTATAAAGATTTGGAGCTGTGCACACTGATACTTTTCATTATCTAGTGACATTTTCAGCCTTCACAGAACTAAATTATAGTTTCACCTCCTTCAAGTAATCTCACAATTTGTTCAAGGGGCATGTCTTTGAGGTATTGTTCCAAAAGTCTGAAAATGTGATATTAAATTGTTTTAAACCTAAATGTTGGACCTGTCTGTCTCCACTGCCTCTTAAGACAATTCAATCCTCATGATGCCTCCGGCTGCGGATCTCATTGTTTCGACTTTAATAGGCTCTGTAACAAAGTTAAGAAATGAATCGCTTGAACTTTCTGAAAGCTTCTTGCAGTACCCTTTGCAGAGAATGAATCATGGTCACGATATGAAGCGTAAATGTAATTTTGCAAAGGAAATAGGGAGGGAGAGACAAGCAGTTTTTTCTTTTTTTACTCAGCTTTAATTGCAGTGCATGTTATTGTCTGCGGGAGTATCACAGACATTTTTACCATACTGTGGATGTCATTATAATTAAACTACACTCGTTCTAACCCTCACTCTTAGTACTTGTGGCTTCTACAATAATTTTAACACAAAGGAACCAAACCAAGAAAGGGGGAGAAATGTTTTTCCCAAACGCAAACACCTTTTGTGATATGTCAATATGGCAATATGGCAATAGTGAAGTGAAGGTATTTCACTTAACATCAAAACCATCTTCACCACTTGTAGGCTACATGTTAATTTCAATGTACTAGTTATGGAAAATACTGTTCAAACTCAATTGTGTGGCTATACAAATAATTGTTATGATTCTGCTAAATGTTTTATAATGTTTGATGTGACTTGTTTACTTTACTGCTAACACCAGTGTGTTCTTTTGTCCCTTAGAGGTATTGTAACCATTGCAAAAATGCTAAGCTACGCTAACCATAAGGATTAACCCTATGGGGAAGAAACGTATTAGGATATAAAAGTCAAGATATCCTAATGGGTTATCATATCATGTCACTCTTTTTTACTCCAACACCACTTTAAGTTGTTACAGTTGCTTAACCATAATAAAATATCAAAGTTGGGTGCAGAAAACCGTTAAGCAACCATTTCTAACTGTGGCAGCGGGGTGTGGTTTGGGCGCTGGCTGCTGGAGTGAAGGGAGTGGCTCGGCCGGAGGCCAGACAGCTGATCGGAATCAGGTAATCAGTGCAGGAAGAAAAGCATGTCGTAACCTGGTTCTGTTCTGTTATGCAGTAGGCGGGATCCTGGAAGGTCGCCAAAGGACCTGTGAAGTTTCCCACCCGGGCAACGTTTGAGACCCGCGCATATTATTGTTTGGAGTTAATAAACGCCTGTGTTTCACCAACCTGCTCTTTCCGTCCTGATTTGAACCCTTTGTGAGCGGAGAGGCTCACAGTGGCGCCCGAATAGGGACCTGATGTCGGAAGGAGAAACCCCGCTGGGTCAGGCCCTCCAACGTCTCGCTCACATGCAGGAGACCACCACAGCATTACAGCGACAGCAGAGCGAGGCTCTGCTCGGGATCACCTCGAGCCAGCGCGAGGACCGGGCTCTCCTACGGGAGCTGCTGCAGCGTCCGGCCGCTCGGGAGGGCGATCCCGCTACCAACCCGGCCCGCCCGCCTTCAATTGCCCTCCAGAAATTGACGGCAGAGGATGATCCGGAGGCATACCTGGACATATTTGAGGGCACAGCGGCGGCGTGCGGGTGGCCGGAGGAGGAGTGGGCAGCGCGGCTATTGCCTCTGCTATCCGGGAGTGCGCAGCTAGCCGCCCACAGCGGGCGCAGTACGCAGGGGCTTCGCCGTCTTGGACGGGCCTGTGGCCCGGCCGACTCACAGCGGAGACGCAACGCCGGGTCCGGCAGGTCCTACGGAAGGAGTCTAACGGCGCATGTGTACGGCTCCTCCNGAGTCTGATCTACAACCGGCTGCTTGATGTAAAAAATGTGTGCCGTTACCATGGACACATGGGCGGCTGCCTCCATCCTCACATCTATAAATTGCTTTGTGATCAGATTGATCAAAGGAGGGCCGAATATGCAAACGCATTTACTCCCGAGAAGACACACACACACACACACACACACACACACACACACACACACACACACACACTATAAAACACTATTATTTCATTACAGATGTACTTTTTTTGATTGATTGATTGATTGATTGATTAGTCTTTAAACTGTCAGAATATTTTGTCAAATTGTCGAAAAATGTCAATCCCAATTCCTCAAATTCCATCATATTTGAGAGGCTAAAAGGAGAATTTTTTGACATTGTTTCATGAGATTTATTGGGAGTATTTGTCTGTATATTGACTAATAGATTGTTCAGTCTTTGCAGATCTTGATCATAATTAATGAACTTGCTAAGGTGCTACATGTTCACACCTATGGTTCACACATACCATAGGTAGATCAATAGGAGAAACACAGACTTAAGAAACCTCAAATGTATCCCTCAAAAAGCTTCAGCACACAGACAGAAACCGAGGGGACAGTTAGAGGTGAGCCTCAGAAAGTGTCATTGTGTTCCCTCTCTGTTGTGATATAATATAAAAACAATGATTCAACAGATCAAATCTAATCCTTCCTCTCTGTGGAAAGCATCTGGGAGGACAGCAATGGCGTGATACTTACTGCTTCATGAGCAACACATCCGGTTTAAGATGTAGCCTACTGTGTGTAACCACCAACATACATGTTAACATTATGCTCTATAATCCCACATCAACTCTGTACTGGCCTTCTGTAACCCTGCGTGAAACAGGATGTCAGCCTGTGTGTTTACCAGCCTGCCTGCGTGGAAATAAACACACAAGAGGCCAAAGCTGTGCAATGAAAATCTATTTGTGGAAGCACCGGCTACTAATATTGCCATTATAGTATAGAGGATGATTTTGTATTCACTGACAGCCGCACAATAACAACTATTGCGTCATGATATCTGCTGATGCTCAGTGATGCTGCTGCAGGATACCTTTAATTCACACAATAAAAACACGCCATATGTAAGAGTAAAGACAGATACATCGACATTTTTATATCATGCAATGGCTGTAAACATGTCTTATTCTGCTCCTGCTGCGAGCTGCTGTTCTGTCTTTGTGTGATAAACGCCCTCGACAAACCGAGACATGATGACATGACAAATGAGAAACACACATAAATATAAATATATCAAACCGTTTGGAGAAATGCGAAGGTTTCTTGTCATATTGATGCGCATCCTGGTCGCTGCTCCACGATGTCTGCAGTCAGGACTCGCCCTGACTCCCTCTGACACATCCAGGCGCAAAACCTCCGCAGATCCCCCACCCTCCACTGGGGGGCGCTGTCTGTCTGCAGGGAGACACTGAGGGGAAAGCAGATTCATTTATGTGCCACATTTTACAATATGGTCACCAAGGGCCACATACAGAAAGATATACGAAGGTCTGGGCCACTCGCTAGAGGTGAGGTATATTGCCTCATAAGTTCAGTTATAAGTTAGCAAAAACAATCAAATGTAGGTAAATTATGCTCGATCCTTGAAAATGCCTACATCACAGTTCTCCATAGGGTTTCATTTATTGTGTTACAAAAAGTGTTCAGCTCATTCCTTAAAACAGAAACCTCATATTGCTTATTCTATGGAGAAATAGGAAGGGTATATTTCACGCTCGTTATGTAAATAAGTTGTTTTTGTTTTTTTTATCAACTAAGATATGTTAGAAAATGTTTCCCACTTGCATTTACTGAATGTATTTGAAGAGGTGGCTTATTAACACGTGAATACTACTGTGTCATATATTTTTACATATATATTTAAGAAGTACAATATAAGACAAGTACAAGTTTCATTTACGGGCCATACTCCATTGCAAAAGAGCAAAAAATAAATAAATACAAATTAAAAAAAGTTTAAAAAGGCAGATCAAATACAATTCAACAATTATTAGACATTAAGTTGTGCATACCATGAACGGAACAAATTTAAATGAAATGAAATAAAAGTTACAGTGTTTAAGTGAAATTTAATTTAAGGCAGCAGCAAACAGAAAACTGTAGCAATTGAAAACCTATATTGGTGCCTTAAATAAGGTGTAGGTATTTGTTCAGCAAAATAACATTTACGTCAAGACAGTAAAGACTGTGAACACAGGGTAGCTATGCCAAGGATACTCAATTATTTTTGACTGCATCAGCCTTTTATTCCAAAATAAGCACATTTTGTATTTTAACATGTTGTTGTTTGTCAGAAATATATATTTTGAGATATTGGGTGAGGTTTTTCTTGCCAAAGGGAGGGTCAGAAAATAGTTAGAGATAGTTAAAAAGAAAATGTTTTAAATAAAATGAATCTTTCTGTATGTAAAGGCATCATTTTGAACGAAGTCAACGTAGAATAAATCAAAAATAACTATGGAAATGGGATAACATATTTAAAAAATAAATAACAGGCCATATGCCTAACAGTCATGTCAAATATTGTTCAAGTCCACATTGTTATGTCAATTGCAAGATCAGTTATCATTTAGATTTTAAAATCATATCACATTTCGGAAACTAAATCAAAATGTTGAGATGTTAATTCAACATTTCAAAATGCATCTCGTAATTTTCGACTTGCAACCAAACTCTTAGCCAAACTCCAGAAATACGTTTTTATTATTTCACATTTTAGTCATTTGCTCTGTGATGGTGTAGGCTGTAATTCCTAAAAGACACAAAAATCAGAGAAACTGTTAGTGACTGTTACAAGTGAAAGTGGAAACTCGAGTCGGTCAGGAAACTAGTGCACCGAAACTTCATTGTTGGCCCTGAAGGTCCCGCAGAAACACCTTGCCCCACCCTAATTACCCGCTTCAGCTGTCAGCCAATCAGAGCAGGGCTCGGGACCGCGCCCTGCTGTGTCGGAACTCGTGGACGCGCGACAGGTAAACCACAGGTGTGTTGTCCTGCTCCAGTTTGAAGGAGACTCACCCCGACCTCACAACCTTAAAGACTGCAGAGGAGAGAATTCAGACTTTACTGTTGAAAATGGAGGAAATTACAAAAAAATAGCAACTTTTAGAGGAATTTGTCTCACCTCATTTGCTTGTTCCTCCTTTTATGGATTCGTTGATATTCACATCCATTTGGATTACTGTTTAGGGGCTGAGGTTTTTTTGTTGCACAATGGATATAAACATTTCCAGACGGACAGGAGTTTTACTCTTTATTTTCACGTTTTTAAGTCTTCTCCAGGCTCTGGTGGAGAAATCCCCTCAAAACCAACCGGCGGTGTCACGATCCTGCCCCCGGTGAAACCGGATAATGGCCCCCAGGCCTTTCCAGACGCGGAAAAAGCAAATTTACCGGTGTTTACCATGGATTACGCCAGAATACAGATTCCCTTTGAGATCACTCTCTGGGTGCTGCTGGCTTCATTCGCAAAGATTGGTGAGTAGCTCAAATGTGACCATGTGCAATATAAACACTTGTTTGCAATTGTACTGTGCAATAGTCACTTTTATGTAAAAGCATACATTTTGCTCTCAATACTTTGATATGTTATTTGTGTCACTTCGTTTTTTTAAATTGCTGCCATGGTTTGACTTGTTTGTCTTTATTTTTTAATTAATTACTAATGTTTGCTTTTCTTCTTTTTTATTACTGCTTGCCTTTTCTACCTTCTATTCCACTTTGCCTGCACACTGTAAATATTGCCTAATAATGCTGTGGGACTAATAAAGGGATTCTGATTTTGATAACATAATATAGGGCATCATTTTACCAGGAATATATGTGATGTTTTCATGTAGCAGAGTGCCCTCTTTCTGGTTTTTAAACTTAATTGACATCCCATTTCATTTCAGGTTTCCATGTGTACCACAAGATCACCATCTGGGTGCCAGAGTCGTGTCTTCTCATCAGCATTGGTCTGATCGTGGGGGGCATCATGTACTCGGTCCATGAGGAGCCCCCTGCTGTGCTCACCAGCAACGCCTTCTTCCTCTACATGCTGCCCCCAATTGTCCTGGACTCCGGCTACTTCATGCCCAGCAGGCCTTTCTTTGAGAACATCGGCACGGTCCGTTTAAAAACAGCCACATTTTCCTAAATCACACTCCTAAAATATTCTCCTTTTTGAGCACTTGTTTTTGATTTGTCGTGTCTGTTTGCAGGTGCTGTGGTTTGCGGTGGTGGGGACTCTGTGGAACAGCATTGGCATCGGCATGTCTCTGTTTGCCATTTGTCAGATCGAGGCGTTTGGTGTGCAGGACATCAATCTCCAGGAGAACCTTCTGTTCGCCACCATCATCTCGGCCGTGGACCCTGTGGCCGTGCTCAGTGTGTTTGAGGACATTTCAGTGAACGAGCAGCTCTACATCGTGGTGTTCGGAGAATGCCTCTTCAACGATGCTGTCACTGTGGTGAGTGGGCCGAGGCACAGAGTCCTAAAGTCCTTTGTGGTGCCCTTTAATCTAAGCTGAGCCTTGCTGCAGCACGTTGGCCTGTTCTGGGCTAACGCTTGTTATGAAAACACCTATTTTAATGAGCAGGGTGTCACTAGAAACTGTTCCTAATTTCTTAATGGCACCTCCCAATAGGACTCATACATATCAAAAGATAAAATAATTGCTGTAATGACGGATACATTCTCCACCCTTTTGATATTTATTTAATCTTTTGCCAATTTTCATGCAAAAATTGGAGAAAATGCGGTTTCAGTTTCTTAAATGTGCAGATTTCCTGCTTTAATCTTTTTTATAGCATATTACGCTGAATATCTTTAGGTTTTTACCTGACATACAAGATATTTAAAGACTTTCTTTGGACTCTTACAAGATCTCTTACATTTTTAGATACATAGATGGACCTAGAAGATAATTCTCAGATTAATCAATAATGAAAATAATCTTTAGCTGCAGCCTAAATGCAAAAAGTAGTGTGGGAACAAGGCAGAATCACACACATAGAGTTAATCATGGACACCATTGTAACCCCACCTACCATTTTAAACCAGTTTGGACCTTTGATTTCAAAACGGGTATTATAAGAAAAGGTAGATCCAGTTTCTTTTTGTCTGGAACTTTTCTTATAATTTCTCTAAAGGCTCAGCTCAGGTTTCCTCAGAGACAGTGCGATGACTTCTTTCTCTTTTTCTAGGTCAGTATGACAACATAAAGTGTGTCACTGCCAAAAATGCTGAACAGATAAATACCTGAACAATTTAAGTGAAATAATGTTAGAGACAGATGAGTCTGCAGACCTGCGCTGCGTTTCCTTTGAAGCTAGTTTGCTTAGATGCTGCCAAACCAGTTCCTGTGGCCACTGTTGCTTTTGGCTGTTTGGGAGGTGTTTACACATCCTCTGCAACTTGACTGAACTGCATCATGCTCAAATGTCCCCCCTCACCCTGTTCTGATTGTGTTCAAACACACGTACAATAACCTGCTCTTAGCTTTGTCGTGGCGACCCTTTTGTTTAGTACACAGTAGCTGATTGACACAGGGAAGAAAAACATTTACCCAGGCCTTTCTGCACAGAGAGCTTTGTGTTGCAGATTATGATCAATCAAGCAAGATGTAATGTTTGCTGAAAGTAGACATACTTCATATCAGCCCTGCACTCATTAGTTAAGGTTGTGACAGATTTAAGCGTGGGAAGAACTCTCATAATTTTAAGTAGGATCCTTTTATTCTAACGTGGGATCCCCTGACTCCGCCCATGACTCAGAGTTTCAACTCAGGTTGTACGTCCGTCCAATTCTTGTGAATGCTATATATAATGCCAGTGGGGAATTAACTTTAAGGTTATTTATTTGTACATGTAGGTTGGTTTCATTTGCAGTTGAAAGACAAGGTATCCATAGTGACACACGTTTAGAACAAAACACAACATGCAACTCTTTAAAAAAAAGAAGTTTGTTACATAAGTCCACTTGGACTCAAAGATGAAGTGATATTTTTTTCTTTTTTAAGAGGTCAAAGTCACAGAGACACGCTAAACATGTTTTTGTCCATAAACATGTTTATGATAATTATTTAATTGTACGCATATGTCTAACATGATGAAGTGATGATATTTGGGACAGACGTGACGATCAATGAATTTGACTGTTAAGCGAATCATTCAACCGCAAGGCAGTCCTTTTAGTTTATCTCTAATTTATGACAAATGTGCCTGAATGAGTGCAGACTGGCTGGGTAATTCAAAAAGTATTGTTGAAAGAAATACTATAATATGGAATATCACTTGCTCTATACCTTTTCAAATGATCCATATTCTTCATAGCCGTTTGCTAGTCAACATGAAGCTGTAAATGAGATGCCACAACTGTGAGTGATTGTCTCGAATCAACTCTAATGGTGGCATACAGCAAGAGAGCAGATTTTAAAAGCCACATGACCATAACACAAAGATTGCTCCTTTATCTGAGTCATTCTGCGCCCTTTGTGAAATTAGATTATCAAATTGCAAACAGTGCAGAGTCAATATTTCAGTAAATCACTGTTATCAGCAAATGTGTCACTACAGGCCGCAGCGCCTGACCCCACCCATGACCTCACATAGAGATTGATTGGCTGTTTCTGCACAAATGAATACAAAGCTGTGTGTGTGCATGGTTGTTTTAACATGTGTATTTTCAGGTGTTGTACAACATGTTCAACTTCGTGGCGGATATGCCGGTGGTGGAACCGGTGGATGTTTTCCTCGGCGTGGCGCGGTTCCTTGTGGTGGGGTTGGGCGGGATAGGCTTCGGCGTTTTGTTCGGCTTCGTTGCCGCCTTCACCACAAGATTCACCTCTAGAGTGAAAGAAATCGAGCCGCTCTTCATCTTCATGTACAGCTACCTGGCTTACCTGGTGGCCGAGCTCTTCGCCATCTCATCCATCATGGCGTGAGTAGAACGCATCTTCACATTAAAGCATTCAACAAATGAAGAACACATCAAAAACACAGCTGTTGTTTGTGTCTTTCTGCAGCATTGTGACCTGTTCTCTCACCATGAAGTACTACGTGGAGGAAAATGTTTCCCAGCGTTCCTGCACGACGATCCGACACGTGATCAAGATGTTGGGCTCAATCTCAGAGACCCTCATCTTCTTCTTCCTCGGGGTCGTCACCATTACAACGGAGCACGAGTGGAACTGGGGCTACATCCTGTTCACGCTGCTGTTTGCCTTCGTATGGAGAGGTCTCGGTAAGGAGGGGAGGGGTCTGTGTTTTGTTTGTCTCAGCTCCTGTCCGTGCCCTGTGGAGGTTTCAACTGGTGCTATGAAGCATCGTGCCCGTTTAGTTTGTGTCATGGGAACACAAATCGATGGCAGTAATGTGCCAACAAAAGCTAGGAAAACAAGACTTCTTACCAGATTTTTATATTTTAGAAAGATTTGTCTTTGCAAATGTTTGGCAGAAAAATCAATTGAACTACTTTGTCAAAACTTCAGTACACTTAATGCATTTTGGAGAAGAACACTAAATGTATACATAGCTTTTGTTTCCTAACCAAAACTGCACCTATATCTTTATGCTCAAATAATTAAATTTTAAGGACAAACTTAACCCAAACTTAAAGTGGACCTATTATGCTATATTGGAAACATATACTGTAGGGCCATACCTATACACAACATGTCTGTGAAGTGTTTTGCTTAAAACACCAAACAGTTCACCCATTGTAGCCATGCCTATACTGCTCATACCCCTCTTTTGAAGCCCTGTTAGAGAAACGCGGATTTTGGGTCCTTAGCTTGAAAAAAAAAAAAAGAGGAGGCGGAGCTAATGCCTGATCAGAATTCTACCGGAGATAAAGTTAAATTCTGCTGTGATAAAACGCCATCCTGTTTAAACCACATCAAGGATTATTTCTGAAACAGTATGGAGCTCAAATGCTTTTTCTCTTGTGGGTTTATCACAAGGTGAGTTCCTTTTTTTATTTCCTGCTTTTTAAACACATGTGCTCTTCAGTGCAGGTTAGCTCTGAGTGTTAGCGAGGCTTGCTAATGTAAACAAAGACGAGACTACGTCCAAAACACGTCAGGCATTGTTTCTGATAGCAACTTTCTGTGGGTCCGCTGCCGATTTTGACGTTAGATCGGCAGCAAATCTGTATCCACTCGTTTTTAAAAGATTTGGGTGCGGAGGAAAAGAGAGAGGGTTTTATTTTCTGACGCTGCGTGAGTTCCCTGACGCACCGGGGACACATAGTTATGTATAAAAGACATCACAAAGTGTATTTTGCATGATAGGTCCCCTTTAAACCTTTTGCTTTACTTGCTGCAGTGATTTGTGAACCAGAGGGCAAAAAAGGTTTTCAGCCTGATTTGAAGTTGCTTTTTAAAGCTGCATTTAATAGATTTGTATGTAATATTGTTTCAAACTTGTGGATGCAGAACAAGCTGTAAACATTGAGCTGCTGCTGGAAGCAGTTCTGAGGCGATTGAACCAAAACTGTCAAATTGGGTACCTAGCAGATATGGCATTTATTCCTAACTGTTGTTCTTCCCTCTGTCCCCCCAGGTGTCTTGGTGCTGACTCAGATCATAAACCCCTTCCGCACCATCCCATTCAACATGAAGGATCAATTTGGTTTGGCCTACGGTGGCCTGCGAGGTGCCATTTCCTTCGCCTTGGCCTTCACTCTTCCTGATCACATCGGCCGAAAGCCGCTCTTCGTCACGGCCACCATCTGTATCATCCTCTTCACTGTCTTCCTTCAGGTGAGAGAGCATCTGTGTGCCTTTACTTAGAACTATTCACACAGTTGTTTGCTGTAGATCAAACACATAAGTCTAACTGATATTAGCGCAGTATATGTTAGTGTTTGTCTTAGTAAAAAAGGGTTTTCACTCATAGAGAAAAATACTGATGTGCTTTGTCATGATTGATTTTCTTTTAAGCTTAAAACAACAAAATATTTGAAGTTCACATCAGAATGTATTTGATTATTTAGTAAGTTGTGCAGGTTTTGGATGAAAGAATGTTGTTGGTCTCACATTTACATCAATTCATAGTTCTTTTCCACTTCCACACAAAACCAGAAGGGCTTTTACTCCTGCAATAAAGACTGTTGATTCTTTAGATTTTAATTGAAAGAATGGTCAAATTAATCGACAGTCAGTGGGGATTTGAAAAGTCTTCTTATGTTTTATTTCTGGGTTCCTCTGAATCTGTGATCTTTCTCTCTCTCCTCCGCAGGGCATCAGTATTCGACCTTTGATCGAGTTCATCAATGTCCGCAGAACAAACCGGAATCTTGACACCATCAACGCAGAGATTCACTCCAGGGTACGCCACACATTGTGAATGTTGTAAACAAGGTCAACTGTTTGTTTTTGGAGCATATGTTAATGGTTCTCACTTTGCTCTCAGATCATGGAGCACACCATGGCGGGAATAGAGGACCTCTGCGGACAGTGGAGCCACTTCTACTGGAAAGACAAGTAAGAACTCTCTTCCTGTCTATTCATCCTGCAAAATGCTTTGCACACTGATTCTTAACTTACTTACTTATAGATTAATATCCATTCAGCTGGAGGGAAAGTATCTGCAGTGAAACTGGAGGAGTGCTGGCAGTTTCAGTTTACCTTCTCTCTCTCTCTCCTTTGTTCTTTTGTTTGACAATGCTATTGTTCACTCCCTGAGACTGTGTGGGAATGTGGAGGGCTAACCACAATAAAGGTGGTTAGCTCTCCATCAGCTATAAAATATAATTATTTTCTTCCAAATGATCTGAAATGCTCTCTTTTTAATCTACTACCTTCACAGCTTTAAGGTTTTCATTAAAGTAATGCATTATCTCACTAAAGTATTGAAGTAGTTCTGTGTTTAGGTGCATAGTTACCCTCATTTAAAACTTTGAAATGGCACTTATATACATCTTCAAAACCGCCTCCTTAAAACTTGTAACAATTAAATAGAACAATATAAATGTACCATTTGTTTAGCCGCTTCCTCTCTGGGGTTTCTTCTCTTCCTTGAACCTTTGTTTACACATACCTCGCTTCTTCTTGTGAGACAGGTTCCTCAAGAATGAAGATTTTCAGTTTGATTTGTAATAAAATAACGGTAACACACAGAGGAGTCAAAGTGCACATTAGGACAGTGACCTATTAGTTCTGGTGTTTATCCAGCACATTGCAAGTAGTTAAATTACTTTAGCTTATAGGGTGTTTTAGGTGGTTTACATTCATATTGAATCAACTGTGTAGCATTTTAACACACAATCACTCCATTTGATGACAATTCTGCTGGAGCTATACAAAGACAAAGCATTACAGGGGAAGATACCAAGTGTTTACTGATACATTTTTGTCACAGATTTAAAACAAAACAAAATTGAATACTGATATATTACTTTCAAAAACTAGAATATACTCAATACACTTCTAATAGACACAAAACAAAGAAAAAAATCTACAATGTGTAAACGTGACAAGAAAGTTGCAATAAAATATATAAGATACACATGGTTTTTTTTATAATTAGATTTTGGGTCACGATGGAGAAAGTGGACTGATTTCGTAAAACCTCATACAGTAGGCCAGATTTAATTTTTACAAACGTATGATTTAACTGTGAAGTCCTGATCACTCCCTAATGTTTCGTACTTTTTACTGTTTTTATTTTGTCTTTCATTAAAAAAAGAAAAAGGCATTTCGGACAGACAAACTTAAGATGATCAATTACTGTGTCTTGGAAAAACACTTTATAATTGTTTGCAATAAAAAACACATTAAAACAAAAACAAATTAGATTTTGTAATACTAAAGTTATTGTTGGGGTAGCTAGTGCCTGTCACCAATACACTATGAAAAACACATCATGGAGGCGCCCAGGAATATGTTCCTTCATTGTTCCCTTTTTCTCCCTTCAGATTCTTGAGGTTCAACAATCTGGTCCTGCGGAGGATCCTGATCCGAGACAACCGGGCCGAGTCCAGCATCGTGTCGCTGTACAAGAAGCTGGAGCTGCAGAACGCCATGGAGATACTGGACACCATCACCGGGGACATCAGCGACGTGCCGTCCATCATCTCCATATAGTATGAAACCTTCATTTTATATCTCTGACCATCTCACCACCTCCTCATTGTCTGTTCAGATCAAAGGGATGGAGGAAGTCAATTGTATTTATTTGTCTTTCAGTGAGGAGAAGAAAAGCTCTGATAAACCCAAGAAGAAGCTCCAGGCTCCGGACCTGAAGAACATGCACGACATCCTGTCCAAGAACATGTACAGGATCAGGCAACGGGTGAGAAATATAAAATATTCATGCGGGATAACAGATGTGTGCACACACTTATACTATCATGCATCACAGTGGTGGAAAGTAACCAAGGATATTTTAATTTAGGCTTAACACTTCAGTACCATTTTGGATGTCTATTTTATACTCTTTACCTCAAGTTCTTATACAGAAAGAAAATGTGTTTTTTCTTCTCCACCACATTATTGCTCCATAAATCTGGCATGTACTGTACCTTGTTTTTTTACAAGGCATGAAAAGACAATGAATGTTTTTCAACATTTAACAAGCAAATTCTTGGTCAAATGTGGTCTCCTTTTCACATTAAAGTGTTTATATGTAATTATTAATGATCAGATCCACCAGACATTTTCCCCTCTAAACTCCTTACATGTTTAGGTCTCAATGTTTCAAAATCCAATATTTCACAAAAGAATTATGAGAAAAGTCCAAATCAATGAATACAAATTTGAGCAGGAGAACATCTTAATCTTTCCTCTCCCATTCAAACCGCTGATATTGATCATGTGACCCGTCACAGAAGACCCTAGCACCAGTCTTTGATCATTTGCATTTTGCTGTTGTTGTAAACCTTCAGCTGCTTACGGTAATCAGGTAAACAAAAACGTTACCCAGTTTGAAACATAGACTTTCTGTACTAACACAAAGCTATTTGGACTCTAAGCACTGAAACTCGCTGATGTTTTGCATAACCTGAAACTGGCCAGCAGTATTTTTCCATAAGTGACGTGACATTACCCACAGAGACGCTTTGATGTGGAGACAAATTGGGAGCATGTGCTTCTGATCCTGAGACGACCAATTGTCCCATTATCTTGTTAGCTCCTCTTTTAAAAATCCTTCACATATCCACAGTAATGTCTCTCACACAAACCCTGCGTCTCCTCCCGTCTGTGATGTTTGCCCTTTTAACATTTGACGTCCTCAGCTGTTTACCTTGCTGACTGGTGACGAAGCGGGACCTTTTAAAGGTTGTGTCATTTTAGAGTGGACTGTGCTTTTGTTCATTTTGTACACACTTGTACTTTACTACTTCCATTTCCTGCTACTTTATACTACCAAATATTCAACTTTGTACTCCACTACATCTACTTTAAAAGCTGCAGTTACTTTTAAATATCATATTAATAATTAGAAATATAATTAACAAATAATGTATCATGTATTATTTAAGTTAAAATATAACTGTATTGATCACTTGGTGAAATCCCGCAGCTACCAAGCAGTACATTTAGTAAAAAAAAAAAAACGTTTCCATTTCGAGCTGTAACATTAAAGTGATTAATGCATCAATAAGTAGATTTAGTCAAATAATATAATATAAATCATATTATTCAGAAAATTGACCGTTGATAATTAATACTTTTTAATTTAGGTTTATTTAGTTGTCAATGCTTTTGCTAAAGTCAAATGTACTTAATTAAAGAATTTCTAAACTGTGGTTTTCTTACTATTATGCAAGTTAAAGGAGGAAAATGCAAACAGAGCAGAATATCATATTGGTTCCTCTTCTATACCGTCTCATCAAGTTATCCTAGTAAAACAGAAAAGAGCGCGAGACATTTCTCTAAAGTACAATAACAACCAGTAGAGGGTTTTATAGGTTTTATGTCTCACTAATAGCTGCAGGGCAGACAGATCTGTGTTGACAGTGAGGTTTACGCTGCGTGGAGGAGGTGAGTGTCCAAACAGGGGCATTGAAAGTCCAAACAGGTGTGGCCAGTTTTGGTTGAGTAACCCGAGCTTTAAAAAATGCCGTCTCCTCTGAAAGCATTTTTACTGTCTATTTGTCTGCAGCTATTATCATCGCGGCCACCTGTTGGCTCTCTTGGGGATTTATTCCAGATTGACACAAAACCGTGGAACCTGTTAGTTTGATAGTCCTAATCTGCTGTGTAATGATGTCTTTTTTTTCATTTTCTTTAACTAGACGGTGGCATACACAACCAAGCACGCCCTGCCCAACGACAGCCAAGCCAGAGAGATTTTGATAAGACGCCACACCAGCATCCGCCGCAGCATTAGACCCGGCAGCTTTCAGTCGCAGGTAAGCAGGAAGCCAAACCTGTGGCTATTGACTCAATGAGCTACGTAATACAGTGTGTTATCAGCCTCTTAGTTGTAATATAAGGAAGAGCGAGCAGCTTTAAAACAAGTGAAGTATGTCTTATCGCTGCAGAGATAAAAGTGTGCCTTATTAAACATCAGGTTCATTTTCTTTATCCTATTCCTCATTCTGCTTTTTGTTTCTTGCCATTCTGCTGTTTTATTCCCATGTCTTCTTTCTCAGGAAAGTCCCAAATCCCACAAGTACTTCTCTCTTCCTGCTGGGAAAAGTCTGGATTCAAAATTCCCTCCTGGGAGGCTGAGCGTTACAGGTAAGCTTCTCAAAGTACTTTTAATTTAGCCTCAAGTGTTTCCATTAATGTCCCTTTTTAAAGTGGGAATAATCATCTTGAGTGAAAGTCTTTTTCAGAGGTTTTTCAGAAAAAGGAACGTGTCTATTTTTGTATCAGATCTTGATTTAAAGTGCAGGATATGAAGTTTACACTTCTTAAAAAAACACTTGTTGGCAGTGTTGTTCTTGTTATGGCAACAGGTCAAGACAAATGTCTGTCAACAAGATCATTTTTAATAACATTACGATCCCCTGACTTCTCATTTCGTGCCATCTTAAGGTCAACATTCCTATTTATTCCATAATGTAGTTTATGACTGAATACGTGTAGAACTCACACCATTACCATCAGCCTCAGCTGTACGGTTAGCATGCTAAGATTAGCATTTAGATCAAATATGCTGTCCTGTGCATGATTTTCAACCAATTTTCCCCCAAAACGTTTTGCAACATATTTACATAACTTCAAGATTTCTTATTAAGTTATTTATGTTTGAACTATGTAATAAAATGTTTGCTGGGTGACCCAGCAGCAAGTCAATGAGGTTTAAGGTGTAAAACTCTGTGACCATTTCTCATTCGTCAAGGGTTTTTTCATTTACATTAACACGCTTTTTAACTTTTTAATTGCATATAATTCTGTGGTGGCAAAATTCAATTCACTTCAGAATTTCTTTACAATTTTACTACTTTTTCTCCTATCCCAGACGATGAGGAGACCATGTCGGAGACGGCCTACCCCTCCAGGCGCTCTCGGTTTGGCCAGCCCTCGCACCCCTCCTCCAGAGGCAGGATACCTCTGCGCCGCCTGGACACGCTGACGGAGGCGCCCTCTGTCGACATGCTGGATGAAAATCAACGGCGCGGCACATCCAGAAAGACCTCCTCTTCTTCCTCCAGTGATTCCCGAATTCCCGCTCCTCGCCATCAGCTCCACTCCCCTGTGGACAACGACAGTGGCTCGGCTGATAACTTAAGGAACGGGCATCATGAGGAGGAGGAGGAGGAGGAGCCTTCACTTCCACCTCCATCCTGGGCAGTTGAACCCAGAGACAACGCCACGCAGAACCCTCTGCTCAGACGGCCGCAGTGGAACCCAAAGAAGTAGAAAGAGTCTCAAAGCAGCTGGACTGCCACAGACTGAGTCTCTCACGCAGCTCCAGGGTCTCTACATAAGACTTTGTATCAAAATAAATGAATACGGGAAGTCCAGTCATTTCTAACTTGAAGTGGACCATTTTTAAATAAGCCAAAATGAACAGTAGTTCCTCAAAGTGAGCCACATCAGAAGCCCAGTGCACTACAGTGAAGGTACAGTGTACAGTATGTACAGTGAGACACCATGTGATTTTAATACTAGGTCATTTCAACTATTTTAAGTAATTATTTCATTGTTGTAAATATGATACTTTTTTCTACTTTGTTGCCTATTGTGCGTGACAGCTGTATGATTGAAGTGTTTTTTATATGTTAGCTTATCATGAGGAACTATTGCTGTGCAGTACAGAGTTCTCCTGGATCTAACTGCAGGCCTTTTGTAAGTCTGTTACACTAATGGACCTCACCAGTCTGGGCCCATTTATTTCCTTTTACTGTAATAAATGATAATGTTGTTGAAAGCTGTTTGAGCATAATCAATCAGACCATGGATACACAGTGTGCCGGTACAGATTCAAAAAAAAAAAACAACAAAAAAACGTTAGAAACAAATCTTTCAAGTGAATTCACAATTAACCTTAATAATAAGTTAAACAAAATGCGAATTTGATTAGATAAAAATACGTTTATATGAAGGGGGTTGGTATATAAATAAGCCGGCGGGCATTGGGTTATCGTTACGCAAGCAATTTTTAGCAAAAATAGTACTACAATCTGCCCTGATGCATGTAAGTTAGTGGATAGGTTCTCTTTAATATTCCCTTTAGCTAGGTTACAGCATACTCAAAAACACCTTCAATCAGAAAACACACATTTCTGGCTGTCAATATAGATATTAGGTTTGCATTTAGTCAAATTAGGATTAAACTACCCCATGTGTTGAATTCTCTACCTCCTTAAAGCTCCTTTTAAAGATTGTGCTTTTGCTCTCATCAATTCCCAGTTGTGTGATTTGAACAATCAAATCAACGCAGGAGAATTTTGACATTCAGTTGTAATGACGAAATGTACCACAGAGGGACTGCCACAAAAGTAAATACGTTTGAAGTAAAAGCCATAAGAAGATTAGAAGTGTTAACAGTATGTGTGATAGAGTTCAACTCAACATCCAAACTGCAGCATTGATTTCAGTGTATCATATACGACTCGAGACTTGTGTACAAAGTGTTGTTTATTTGTTGTTTTGGGCCTGAATCTGAATAGTATTTCCTGGATTCACTGACAACTTTACACAAATTAAGACAATTTTCCTTCTTAGCCAGTGGTTGTTTTGTTAAAAAAAAACAGTGGTGATCAGTATACAGTTAAAATTTCACTTTAAAATGACTATCAATAATATCTTCAAATCTCATTTACCATCCTGAGATGGAACAAATAAAACAATGTGATTAGAAACTAGAAAAAACATTTGCTCCTATACCACTTTAATAACCGTTTTAAATGCAGTGCAATGTTGAGAAACACCTGGCATTGAGGTAAAGAGTGTATATTTATTGCCATCTTGGTTCGTGCTAACCTACAACAGTGTGATCTACCTCGGGGCAGGATGGCAGCCCAGTTTCAGCTACAGGTTCACCTTATTAAGGAATGTTAATGCATTACTGTCTGAATCTGAAGGGAGGGTCACCTTCGTCTTAAAGGGGACATGTTTTTGGCTTCACAATTGTATTTTTAGGATTCTACTTGAACACCGTTAATGTTCGTAACACTAAAGAAAGGCATTTTAATAATACATCCTAATATTTCAGTTATTTGAATTGCAGTGAATAATCAGCAACTTTACAGTAACTTCCGGGACTTTGGACAATATAGTGGTTTGAGAATTTAAAAACGAGTTGTTTAGTGTTATGTGCCGACACAATGCTTCTGTGCGATCAAACTTCAGCACAGGAGCAGATTTAACTTCTTGGTCCTGCGCTTGAGTTTTGAATCCGTCCTCCCTGAGAGAACGGCTGCAGTGCTGGTGCTGAGGAGCCATTTTGACCCTGTTGAGTCGCCATATCAACAGATATTGCCTTTGAGCAGGAAATAACGTCCCCACTATGAGTCTTCATCTTCACAGCTGGCCTCAAAATAAGAGCACTTCTCTGAGTGGTAGATTTGCACTCATTTCCATCATTTTTAAAGTCAGTTACTCAGCGTTTTGGTTCTTCTTCGTCCTCCCCCTGCCGTCCCATTTGGGGATCCTGACGAGCAGCAGACCTACAGCTGCCAGCGCTAACAGCACTCCCAGACTGGGGGGGCCACAGGGGCTGAACTCCTGAGCCAGACCTGAGAGGAGGGGGGCCAGGACCCGACCCACTGCTGTCACCGACTGCCCCGCCCCGATCAGAGTCCCGCTGGCCTGCACCCCCCCTCTCTGCAGCTCCAGGTCCGTGATGCACGTCCGTCCGATAGAGGTGGAGATGGCAAAGAAAGTGGAGCTGACCAGCACCTGCGCCACGCTGGGGGCCGCGGCGTAGAGGAAGATGAGCAAGCAGGTGAGGAGCGTGGAGTGCAGCAGCAGAGCGGCCATGTTGTTCCCATACAGCTGCGTGACGGGCCCCACCAGAAACCCAGCCAGGGCCCCCAGGGTGCTGCTGTAGCTGATCAGGTAGCCCGTCACCTTCGGTGTGAGGGAGAAACGCTCCTCCATGGCCAGGGAGAAGTTACTGTAGTACAGCATGATAGCTATAGCCATCAGAAGGCGCACCAGGAAGAGGTCCCACATGTCGGAGGAGGCCACCGTGTGAATCTTAGAGCCCACCGAGGACAGCTGTCTCCAGGCCGGCTGCAGCAGAGACACCTCCCTCCAGCGGGGAGCAGCTCTGGAGCCCGGCTCAGTCTCTGCTGGTGACACTGGGCGGTGACTAGTTGCATGAGAGCCATTGTGCACTGACTTCCTGCAGTTGCTGTCATGACAACCTATGCTTGTGTCATTGTTGGAGTTGTTGGAGTTGGTGTCTTTACGGTGAATTAGCGTCTCGCTCCATGGGAGCATCAATACAAGCCCTGGAATAAAAAATGCTCGATGTTAGATACATATTTTGGCGCCCCTTTCAGTAATGCATAATAAACATGCTTTTAATGCATTATAATCTGCTTATACCACTGTAGAGTGATAGGTATATATATTTTATAATGGCTTATAAGGTCAAGTATTATAACCTTTAATTATAGCTTTTGCAAGGATCATGTATCAATGTATTATAATAGGAAATACATACATTATAATATTTTTATAGTGCATATATGTGATTGTAAGTTAGTCTAAGAAGTCATTGTTTGCTTTAAATAAAGTAAAACATTTTTAATGAAATTGAAAAATGATGATACTTGGACATAAATATAGCCACTATAAAATAATTATAATATAAGGTGTTGTGGTTAGTGTTGTATGATAAAAAAGAAATATATTATCATACAACTGTGTATAATTATACAGTGCATTAAGCAGATTACAACCCCAATATGTAAATAAAAACATGGATGTAATAGAAAGTGTTTCATTATATTTCCGAAAATATACTGTATATAATACTATAAAACAATTGTTTCCTCTATAAAGCATACCATTCATCATTATTGTATGTGTTCATTCTCAGGACAGTGCTGCAGCTTACGAAGTGAAAGACGCATAAATGTTTATATATTTTAATGCACGCTGATTTCAGATGTCAGAGTTTTGTACCCACCTGCGTTAGCCAGGAAGATGACTGCACAGGTGAAGGAGGAGGTGTAGAATCCGCCCTCATGCTCCGTCAGATACCCCCCCACCACAGGGCCGAGGATGAAGCCCACGCTGGAGGCTGCGTTGAAGTGTCCCATCACCAGGGGGCGCTCTGCCTCAGAGACCAGGTCCGACAGCAGCGCTCTGCAGATGGACAGGGAGTGCTTGAACAGCCCTGAGAGGGAAGACAGGCACAGTGAGGCTAACACGCTGAACCTGCCATTAAAGGGTAGACGTGGTGGCTTTGTGCAGATGATGTGAATGAGAAAAATGTACTAATGGGTTGCTTTAAATGACTATATTTCACCCAAGAGTTAAGAAATAGAGGAACTGTCAGTAGCAGTTTGTTTTTTTGGTTTCAGTACAAAATGAGAAGTAAACCAAAGTAGGAATTACAGCTCTTCTATTCTGCTTTAGCTAAACTCTTAAACACCAATATTTTACAATAACTTCAAATAGCTGAACAGTTCGACACGTTTGTGGAGTTATGTCTAAAGAATAGATGTAATTGTCTACGATTTGCACCCTGACCCCTTGCACTTGGGATTCTCAGTGAAATCGTCTTCCAATCTTCCAAACATTATTTCTGATTTGAGACATCACATGCCGAATAATTCATAATAGGGAGGCTGTGGCTCAGTGGAGAGTGTGCTGGACTTCGTATCAGTGGGTAGCAAGTTCGAGTCCCACTGTAGTCAGCATGTCATTGTGTCCCTGGGCAAGACACTTCACCTCAAATTGCTCCTGGATGTATGTAAGTTGCTTTGGATAAAAGCGTCAAACAAATTACATGTAATGTAATGTAATAATATTATCAAATAAGATGTACTTTATTGATCCCAAATTGGGATATCTTTGTGTCAGACATGAAGGTTTATTCCCAAAATATCTAGGACATGGTGTTACATAAAGTGTGATTTTTTTAACTGAAATAATTGCTGGTTATTTCACTTTCTGTTTGTCCTTTTCTGAATGTTTATAGTGTGAATATGGCTTTACAGTACATGAGGGATCAAAGGTGGATTTTCTGTTTACAGACCATGTAACACATTGCACTGTGCACTATAGTTTGTACATTATTACTAGTAAATAATTTACAGTAAACTTTTCCCTACTATCGTCCTTAATGACTTTTGGTAAGGATATTAGATCATTTTAGGTCTAAAGACTATCAAACAACAATACATTTATTCCAATTGGCTAATTTCAGCATTTATAATTTTGTTGAATTGAACCATTATCAGCTTTAAAATAATAATTGGTGGCGCATTTAGCAACAAAGCATGATCAGTGAAGAAAATGTGTGACATAATGAGGTAAATATTCAGATTTTGATCTAATATTCAAATGATTTGGAAAGAAATGTGTCGATTCTGCACAAGGTTCCAAGGCAATATTTGATTAATATTTGAAAATATTGTTAAATACAGATCTATAGACATCAATAGACCCATTTCACAACAGACATGGTGACTTGGGAAAAGCAAAGGTGGTACTACTGACATTTATAATGAAAAGGTGAATGAAACTCAGCCATCATTGATTTCTTTTGCTGTGACTTTCCTACTGTGACATGTCAAAATGTTCTCAGTTCAGGACTCACCCACAGGGATCCGTGCCAGGACGAACAGAGCGATGCTGCTGGACATCCCCAGCAGACCATAACCCAGAGCGCTAAGCAGCAGGCAGGTCAGCAGGGAGTACCTCCGCCCCACCACATCACTCCAGCTACCCTGACAACCACACACAGCGAATAACACACAGAACTTAACACACACTTGTGGATCATTTGTACAGTCCTTTGAAATGCATGTGTTTGTGCATGTGTGTATTTCAACAGAATGAAAACTGAATTTGCCCTAGCGGAAATATCTTCTTGACGACAGAGCCCAACAAAAGAAGACAAACAGAAGTGTGTCTCTGTACACAAGTAGTTTACAAAGATGTTCAATAAAGAGAAAATCCCCCAAAGCTCACAAACTAGCAGCCAGCCTGTTAAGTCTTTACTTTTGCCTGATCACACACACACACACACACACACACACACACACACACACACACACACACACAACACACACACACACACACACACACACACACCATCTTCACTTTGGTTACACCACCCACTCACTTCGATGGTACCACACACACATTCACATGCACACACACACACATACACCACCCACTCATTCCGATGATATTGCAAATTGAATAAACAGAGTGCAGGTGGAGGGGATCGAGGTAGAGATGGAAACAGTGAGAGCTATGTGCACATATTGCTTTAAGGCAACTGCTCATTTGGAGTATTGCAACTGCCAAATCCCTAAACAAAACACACACAAACACACCCACACACACCCTCACACAGATCTGTTACTAAAAAACCGTAACTGAGCCCTATCCAACCATATGACCTTTGGGCCAAAAAAAAACAATACCTTCGCAAAAATCAAACAAAGCCAGTTCAAACCGTCAAGTTTAGGGGCAGAGAGAAAATGTCCAAAAATACAGATATATCACTTGAAGCAGATTTTTTTTAAGTAAAACATTTCAACCATATTCTATGCAATCTTTGGAGAAGGAGGGATATTCACACTTTCCATTATGACGCTGTACATATTAGTGTAATTAATAATGATATTGATACAACAATAAAAATGTGTACTTACAATATGTTCAAGTATATTCAATAAAACAAACCTAAAGCAAAAAAAGAAAATGCTTCCCAGAGGATTAATCGCACCACTTGTTTTCATATTCACTTTGATTTTGCGGTCACTTTAACTGTTTGGTTTTTTGTGAAAGGGGGCACATTTTTCTTAACCAGTAACCATAGCAAATTGAGTCAACATTGATGCAAAAGTAAGCCCATTCACTGGTTTTGTCACTGGAGTTTTAAGGGGGGCCAGACGTCCCTGAAAAAGCGAGCACTTGTTGCTTCAATCAGAACAGATCTTTGGAAAACATTTTTCTGGGGTTGCCAACAAACACCAGAAGACCAAATATTTGAAATGTTCATGGTGTGATTTATTTAATAGGATCCATTACATTTCAATGACTTGTGCAACCCTGGTTCTTACTTATAACAAAATAAAAGCACTGATTACATAACATTTCATTTAGCTGATGCTTTTATTCAAAGTGACTCACAATAAGTGCATTCAACGATGAAGAAACAGTCATGCCATTTCCTATCTATAAACCAAACCAGATTAAGTGCTACTGCATTAGCTTCACTTACAGCCAAATCCTTTGTAAGTGTTAAGATCTTTTTTTCTGGATGCACAATTACTGTGTGAGAATCGAACAGCTGCAGGTTCTGGTGTCTGCTGTGCTCTGAACTGAAACTGTCTGTCCAGTTTTGAAAGATGCCTCCCCCTCTGCCCTCTTGATGCCCTCATATACTCATCTCAGGCTGACTCTGGTGGAGCTGGTACGCTGCCAATGTGCCTTAATTATTTATAGTATACATTAAATATCCATGGAAAGCAAACATGCACACAAACGGTTTGATATACATAACAACACAGGGAACATTTCTCCACATCTTTCTCTGTCACCGGTTTGTCTTTCTTGTTTTCTATCTCTCCCTTTCTCATCGCTGTGGCAGCGACCTGGACTCATGTTACTGCTGAGGTCAGCAGCCATGTAGTGTACCTGTGGAATCTACCTGTAACAGCGGCTGAGCATTAAGTTACACTACAGGCTGCAGTTAGCACCTCACAGATCTTCTCATGCTGTGTGTTCATTCAGTTACTTACTCCCTTTCATGTCATGCATTATGAACACTTGCACACTGTGTACACTGTGTCAACTGCCTAAAGTCTCAAATCGCATTCAGCTGCTGTGCGCTCTCTGGAAGTGACAATTACTGCTGTTGGCTAGTTATCAAAAGGTATTGTTAATTGTACCAAATCAAAAATGCAGTTTGCTCAATTGAACCATTCAAATGAACAATGGACTTTTTTGGACACAAATATAGTAGTTTGTGCATAAAAAACAAATAAACACATGTTTACTCTAACTTTTATTTGTATATTTCAGTTACATAGCAACGATTGTTGAGTGTGAGACGTAACCATCTGGGTATGCATAATGCATTTTGACAGAGTTTGCATTTGGCTTCACCTATGCCCTCAAAAAAGCACACAAAAGTCTAGAAGTATGCAAATTGAGACACAGCATGAGCCAACAGGAGCTATCACAGTCAATGTAGTTGGACTGAGAAGGATTAATTTGGCTGCTGAACGATACAAGTTGACAGAGAAATTGTTCAATAACCTGCCTTAAAATGGCTTTTATGTTAATTCAGTTTCCCTGAACCTCTCCTACTGCCATCTATTTCTCTGTAATGTTGTGACCCGTTTTACCACCTATGCAAGTCTTTACATGTTCTCCAATAAACAGTCATTTTTCCAGGAACGAGCATGTACCTGCATGCACAGTCCACATGATTCTCTCCTTTACATTTTACGGCTTACCTGTACAGTATAATAACAGGGAAACGCATCCAGAGCTGTCGATATTCATTTTCTAGACTGTCAAATGAGGATTTGCTGATTTTAATATGACTGTAAAGTTTTACTAAATCTTCAAGGAATTGATTCACAAAGAACATAATGTCAGATTAGTCTATAATGAAAACAATCATTATTAGCAGCTCTAGTGATTTGATTCACCTACAGTATTGCTTTTAAATAGGATTAATAAGTATTCATACAATTAACTCATGCAGGCCAAATAATGATGTGTAATACTGGGATTTCAAATTGTACACTTTTATCACAAGTGTCATAAAGTATGATATCCGGTGAATGAACAAACAATCCTTAATTTCAACAACAAAGCTATACTTGTATGTAGCCACACACACACACACACACACACACACACACACACACACACACACACACACACACACACACACACACGATGAAATAATGAAATTAGGACCAATTGGGTTTGCTGAGTTCTGGGTGTAGCCTGGTGGGATTATCATAGAGACCCAGCTGTTCCCTACGTGCATCAGGATTTAACCGGTCTGCACGGGGGAACCAACAGATGACTCCTTATCCCTTTAATTTGTAGCATGACTGAGAATTAAAAACATTTTTCACGAGATGGGGGCGGCAGGCGAATGACATGGATAACGGAGAATCTTGAGTCAGATGCCATGATTATTTTAGAGAGAGCACTCTGCATATTTTGAGTAATTTTCTTAACTGCGTCAACAAGTTTTTAATCATCAAGGTTGAATCACTGATAAATGATCTCCATTGGTTTTAAGTCAGGCGTGTCGAATGGTAAAAATATGATTTTTTGTGAGAAAAAGAACAATAACATTGTGCATGTGGCTAACCAGGAGTAGCTTGTGTGTGAATGTGTAGAGACTGGGTGTATTTTGTTACCACAGCCTAAAACATTGCTTATTGTTTTCATTAAATACCAGGAATGACATGGAATGTGAGCATGCCTTGTCAAGCAGGATATTCCGGATGGAGACAGAGGATTTTTTTGGCAGAAAAAAGTGTATACTTACAACTATTGTGCTTGAGAAGAGCTGCAAGATCCCATATGTAGATCCTGCAGAAGATTTATATTTGATTTAAATCACATGAGTAATAGAAAGCACAGAGCAGACGCTATGTGTGTTCAGATTGTAACAATACCTACAGTATTACAACAGCACAATGGGATATTGTGGATTATTACATAGTACACACACTCACAGTAAACGGTACAGTAAGTCTTACATAAGTTAAGCTTGTACTCAACATTGCATTTAGGTGGCAACACATGTTCTATAAGCAATTCAACTACAAATTAATTTAGCATGTATCAGAAAGGGTACAAATTGTATATGAATCACAATAACCTAGGTCCTAGACACATTTCCAACCAACAGTCTAAAAGGATGGTGGACTGAGAGCTCAACCTATTCAAACTTAAAGG
This sequence comes from Notothenia coriiceps, assembly GCF_000735185.1. Classification (NCBI taxonomy): domain Eukaryota; kingdom Metazoa; phylum Chordata; class Actinopteri; order Perciformes; family Nototheniidae; genus Notothenia; species Notothenia coriiceps. The sequence continues at coordinate 34,897 of NW_011366877.1, forward strand.
GGCCCTATGATGCTCATTTTCAGGTTCATATTTGTATTTAGTGTCTCTACTGTGACGTGTTTACATGCTTTAATGTTCAAAAAGCTCTTTATTTTCCTCATACTGTCTGTACTACAGCACCTCTTCTCACCCTCTGTCTGAAACCAGAGCCCAGTCTGCTCTGATTGGTTAGCTGGCCAGCTCTGTTGTGATTGGACAACTACTTAGAGATGTCCCACCCTTTAGCCTATCACGTACAATGTGTTGGAGCGCCGGCCAATAGAATTGCGAGTGTTACGCAGTGATGTGACTGTGGGGGAAACTTCTGTGTAGCAATGCAGGAGGAGTCACCGACACAAAGGAGACACAGGGAGAGCTGGAGCTTTGATGGCAAACACTGATGGGTTTATTTGGAGCTTCGGCCGGAGGATTCACAAAACAAGTCCAAGTGTCAGAGGTTCTGACTTCACGGTAGAGTTGCCACATCAATTCTGAAGAACTCTACCCCAGACCCGTGTATTTAGCTAGTTCAGAGAGAATAATCAACATGCTGCAGAACAAGATAGAATCATAACACCTCTATCAGCTGACGCCAACAGGCAGGAACAGGGAGACAAAACACTGAGAGCACAGCAGCCAAGGTTACCGGTGCGTGTGCTCAGTCAGGACAGTTTGAACTGACAAACTGGGTCAAAGTTATGGGCCTTGGAAAATATTTCCCCAACAATGTGACTATGTTACCGAAGAACACATAGGAGTCCAATGGAGGCCTCAAAAAGCCTAATAGGGCATGATTTTGGCACTTATATTTACTGTATGAAACATACAGTATACAGTATGTGGTGCATATTACAAATGTTTTGTGACCTCATGATAATAATTATCTGAATGTAAGACTCGATAAAACATTAGATTATCGGCCTCTGTGTTCTTGTTAATTCTAGCTAGCAGATAATGATTTGGTCATGAGACTTTTCAGAGCTTGTCAGCTTATTGAGCGGGACATGGAGTACATCTGCAGCTATGATGTAACTTAATAGATTACAACTCACCTACAACACCAGCCACAGTGGGACTTGCTCCAAGAGCTTTCACATGATGGCTGAGCAGCGGGATGATCATGCTCACCCCAAACAAATCCTAAAGAAAACAAGGAAATGAAGGAGAGAGATTAAAGTTATGTGCCCAGGTGTATCCAGCTGTTATAAACTTTAAATCACACAAGAAACCCTTTTGAACTCAAAAGAACCGAGAGTTGCAACAAAATCTGTTTTTCCGCATTGCTGAGATCAGTGCAGCTCTTGCCAAACTCTTGATTGGAGTCACACAGCAGTTCATACAGCGCTCTAACACCACTCATTACACTAATTGCTTAACTTGCAGAAGCATTACTGTCCCTAAGAGTTTCTGCGTGCCAAAAATCTGGGCATCTTTAAATCACGTTTAGCCAGATATGCAGGCTGAAAGGTAAAGTAATGTAATGCAAATGTCTGCAGATCAGCTTGAAAAACAACTTGGATTCTAACCATGTTTAGAGTTACACAGACTTTCTTGTTCATGATTACGAGTTGGGTTTCTCAATGTTCTTAAATGTAAGGAAGAAACAGTCAACTTTGAAGCACATTTTACAGACAGCGATGCTCAGAAGAGACAGCAGGTGTCGGCTTTGTTATTTTAAATCTCCCCAATTTAGTGGCTAGGGTTATATACAACATACACACTGTGTGTATTTGTATGTACAGATAGTATTAATAGCATTATTGTATTTCTAGTGGCCAGAAAGTATTGATGCATCTATTAAAAATAATTTCAAAAATGTGTGCTAATGACCCCTATACTAATCAATAAAATGATGATACCTACAGTATGTCCCTGCTTTCTACAGTACTTGTATTGTATTGTATATAGTAGCAAAATGAGTCTGCAGGTATCAAGGGTAACACACAACTACACAATGACTACATTTACATCTTTACAACCCATGCTTTAAAATGTAATTCCCTATTACACCTACGGATGACAGGTGAATGTTTTAAGGGGTTTGTGCAAGTATGCTGTTTAGGTTCAAGGGAATTTGAGCTATGCTATGACATCAACTTTTGCTGCTGACATGAAAAATTCCTGAGAAAATATGTTCATGTTTTGGCAAACCTTCATACCTTTAAATTCAACAGACTTTAAGCACTTTTAAGAGCTGCTTTGCAAACCCCAAAGTATAACATTTTCATTTTAAATCACAAGCAAACCCCTTGAGGGTGCCTTGGCCGTTTTTGCATGATCTGAACATGAAGCACATGTATTATCTCTGAATTGTTTTGTTTTATTACATCATACCTTTCGAGTTATGAAACCATGACATGACAGCTCACTCAGTACAGTCTCAGTTAGCTACTCACCATGAAGCCCACCACGTAGATGCATTGTATAATCCTCGTCCGTCCTCCTGGTTTCTGATATAAGGTGCTACATTTCTGGTTGTTCATCCTCCCGTAGTGACAGCACGGCTGCAGGAAAAGCGGAAGCGCTCATCCGCTCCACTGAAAACTCTCCAAACACACCGAGCACGGCTGCGTCCCGGTGGAGATATCATGTGCAGGGGTCAGCGCGAGACTTCTCCGTATCAACCGTCTGAAGAAATACGGTAGGTGTAAATATAAGGCGGATTCTAAAGAGATAAGACACGTCCTTTGGCGAATCTGACTGTTACTGAAGATTTCTCAGGTGTTGAACTGCCGTGTTGTCTACTCTGACCTATGAGATGAATCCCCCGCGGATAATAGGAGAGTTGGTATCGTCCGCTGACGTCACAATCCTGGATCGGGAAGTTGATTCATAAAATATATAGATAAGACTTACATTATCTTAAACCTTAACAAATCACAGAATAACTTAATTGTAACCGCATTTACAACAATTCAAGATACAAATCTGACCATATTGATATATTACATTGTCTAAAGACTTTTTAAGCAATGAAAATGTTTTGTGTCTACATTTTAAGCTACATGACACCAATATGAAAAGTTTTTTTTGTCGAATTGTAAACTTATTTTTTGGTTTGAAGATAACAAAAAGAGTAGACAATAAAATAAGAATCAAACACACAAGACTACATTAAACAGTTTAAGAAGTACATATAACACAGAATACACAGTGTATATCTAACAAATGTTAATTTCTAAATGTTTTATATATTCAAAACAATTCTTGTAAACATTTTTTGCAATGATAAACTGGACTATTTAACACTTTGTATATCTATTTAGTTTTGACCTGTAACATTTAGAAAGACTGAGATTTCAGTTACTTTTCCACCATCTGCTGGACAAATGAAGGCATCCAACATGTTAAAAACGGCACAAAAAACAAACACATAATTTAAGGGGGGTTTACAGTCACTTGAAGGCTGCCATATTCAAATATTCAAAGCCATGGACTATATTTCTGTTTTATAGCAAAGGAAATATTTCCCATCCTTTTAGGTTTTTTTTACTTGGCAATATTGGTCATGACTACAGAGCAGTGGATGTGGGAGGAGTTTTACTATCTGAGTGTGGCCTGGCTCACACCAGAGTGTAAATGTGTCTTTGTCTGCTATAAATGTAGGGTGACTGCTATATGTTCCCCACACATGCTGAAGTAGTGTTTCCTCTCAACTCACACTGGCGGTTACAAACCACAGCAACATAATTTACAACTTTTCTGTTTAAGGTTCAAACATCTATTGGTGGAAGATTAATTCAATAACATAAAATACACTTAATTGAATGTTTCTTTAATTCTCCTGCAAATATTTTCTTGAAAGTCAATGGCACTTTTTTTAAAATACTTTTTCTAAAAGTTTAATTTATAATGACAACAAAGAGATGCAACCAAAAGCAAACAAAGCCACACAAAAGAAGGTATGGGGTTATGTAATTCAAATAATATTTATAATATGCTATATACAGTATGTGGCATTAGCTTAATTTCAGTAAAGTAATAGTTACATGTGAGGATTTCTTTTGTTGTCATGATCATGAAGTACCTTTATAAACTGATATGCTAATTAACAGTTTAAATGTATTTTCTGTATATGGTCTAATATTTTTAGAAGATGTTGTTTTGGAAAAATGTGAATTATATTTCTATTACCAGTTTGAAAATACTGTTTCATTTGATATTTACTTATGTATTCTGGGGGTGTGGTACAGCTGAAAATACCTCAAGTGAGGATGCATTTACAGTAATTTTCATCCCCCTGTTTACAGGAAACGACATGTGTCTGTTTACATGAGCTTATAGCAGGGTGTTGTGGGATACTGAAACTCTTCTTCTGTCCTTTCAGTCTCTCCCTGCCCTCACATTCCCGTGCAAACGATGGGTGTCCAGTTGCCGCCGGTTATTTCTGCGCAGCTGATCCCCTCCCTTCACAATCTCCAACTGCTCCACACACTCAGTGGAGAGGAGTGTGGAGGAATCAGACCCCAAATATAGCCCAGGGTGTTGGTTGGGTGGGTGGGCTGACTGCAGACCCCAGCAGGGTCCAAAGGGAGTCATGTGCACAACCTTGTCCTCACATAACACAGACAGAGGGACAGGAGAGGATCCATAAACCCAGCTGGAGCACAGTGGATGTACTGGAAGGAGTGTGCTTGCTGTAGTTGGAGGGGAAAGTTGCAGGCCTATCTCGGACCATGAAGCTTAACGTGGCGTTGTTTTTTGCGGGGCTGTTCGGGGCGTTGGCAGCTGTGTTCACCCTCCTCTCGTTTGGGACAGATTACTGGCTGATGGCTTCCGAGAGCTGCCACCCAAACCCTGGAGATGTTGGTGGTGTGACAGTCGAGGTGGGTGTTCAGACAGCAGCACATCAGTCATCGTTTGTCATGTCTGAAATAATAGTTATCATGTGTTTTTAGGTTGAAAAACATTCATATTTGTAAGCCAAGGAAATATCCTTAAGACAGCTGCTCTAACAGGACAGGACAGTACATCTATTATATTCACTGGTGGAGGGGAGTAGTCAGATCTTTCATGCGGTAAAAGTACCATAATTGTTCAAATACTCCTTTACAGGTGAAAGGCCTATATTCTAATTCTTACTCAAATAAAAGTACAGAAGTAATACCAGTAACATGTACTTAAAATATCAAAAGTGAAAGTCAGCAGTAGCATTACATGGAAATACACATGTAAAGTACATGATAATTGTCTTTAAGTAAATTACTTAAGTACATTTCTTACTGTCTATTTTAAAGATCAGTTGCTTCAAACCTTCTCTCATTAGATGGGCTGCAGTGTGAAGAAGCATCCCCTCAGGACTTCTTCATGTAATCAGACACTGTTTAATAGTGTGTGTGCAGCTATGGAGTGATTGAGACTTGCTTGTGGCCCTATGATAGAGATACAAATACCAGTAGTCCCTGTGGCATGGAACTGTATTAAATATCACCGAGCAGAACATACTTAGCTTTTCATAGTGGGAAGTGAAACAGGAATGGAGACATGATATCACCACAATAACAGTGGTAGCCCGTAGTAAGTATAGTAATGCAATGTGAAATATATATATATTTTCAATTAAATCTATATCCTAACATGGCATAATAAGGTGTGGCAATAAGTGCAGGATTCACCATAACACATCTTTAATTTTTGAGCGGACCTTGTAGTTATCTTATCTTATCTTATCTGGATTGTCAGCATCCGATAGTATTTTCTAGTTTTCTCTCTCAATTCTTTTGCTGTTCACCCCTTGATGATTTTCCCTTGAATGATTTGCTCAAATATATTTTAAGGCATGAAAAGGCTAAAACTATTCACTAATTTAGAGGAAAAGGTAATTATTGTATGGTTGTCTTTAAACATTTGAATCCTTTTTTGAAAAATAAATATGTCTATGGTTTTTCTCAAATGTTATTTACTACTTTTGACACCTCAGGTTTATCTCACCACCCCTTTGAAGGGTTCCTGACCCCAATACTGTGCTTCTACAAGCTCTTTAAAGGCAGATTTAAAAATAAAACACACCTGTTTAGATTAACATAGTAAAACATGACAGTCCAACTTCATTACAGCTGCTCTCATTGCACTGAGAGGTGATTTATTGAGGACCGCACATGCGATTAAGGAGTTTTGGCTCACGTGCAAAAATAGGGACCACCAGAGATGAGGCCTTTGGTTTGCACGCTCGCTCGGCACCAACAAACCTACCGGAGGTTGAAGGCGCTCGCTCAGCTCATTCCTGACCTGACAGCTTCACACCTGCCACACATGATCAGGGACAGCTCTCAGGAGTACACATCCATCAATACGCTTACTCAAACTTTATTCTGCAGATTTAAGAATATATTAAAGGTCACCTATTATGCAAAATCTACTTGTTCATGTCTTCTATACATCAACATGTGTCCCCTCTGTGTAAAGAGATTCTGAAAGTTTCAGGAAAAAAGATTCTCTCTCTTTGTGTCCTGATCCATTTATATAAAAACCTGTCTGAAAATGAGCTGATCAGATTTTAGCCACTTTATGATGTCATAACGATTTTTTGGCTTGTGTCAGCACTTTTGAAACAGGGCTGAAACAGAGGGGATTATGGGATGCTGCAATGATCTGTTAGGTGTTTGGAGCCAAACACTTCAGAGACATGTTTTGTATATATCTGAGACCTATAATATATTGATGATAAGCAGTATAATAGGGGACCTTTAAGTAATAACTCATTCTTCTATCTCTTCAGCGTGGCGATGTGGTGGTGCAGGAAGGCGCTCCTGACGTCACTCTGTACCATGAAGGGTTTTTCTGGAAGTGTTCGTTTGGAGGCAGCGCTGGAGATGAAGACCTGATGTGGAAGCTCTGGTTCAGTAAGTCTCTCATGATGTTGCTTCCTTAGTTAATTAATCCTTTTAGTGTGTTGCCTTTGGTTTAACTTTCTAATCATTTCCACTGTTTAATAGCAAAGACGTCGCACAGTCATTCATTTCACTCTTTTAAACAGTTTGTTTTGTTTCTTCTGACCGAATTAAAATCCAATAGGAAGGAATCTATACAGTTGAAGCAAGGCATTTTGATTTAGAGAGCAACATTGTGACACATGAAGACTCAAAGCCTTGTAAATATAACTTGTATGATGTTAACAAAACATTGAATTTGCTTTTAAAAGACATAGAAAAGGTGGAGCAGTTAACAAATAGAAAGACACTTCAAATTCAAAATGAAAAAGCAGCATTCTTTTAAAAACAAGTTAAATAAGTTATTACAAAGAAGCATTAAACAGTAATTTAATCCATGATTTAAATTGTTGTTCTTTTGAAGTATTGAAGAAGTTAGTACATAACACATAAAGCAGATTAGGGTGATTACCATAGATCGTTATTATTGCATCATAAAGAAAACAATTATTATTATTATTATTCATAACCATTCATTTTCCTATGACTGGTGCTTTTCCCCGCCTTTCGAAGTCATTGAGTTCAGGAACCCAGTCTCTTCCAGAGTCACATGGCAGCACGATGACTCAGAATACATTTCATTTCTCCATTTGCTGCTAATCCGTCAATAAAACTTGAATGAGGCTTTAATGGTCGAAACTCCCTCGTGTGTTTAGACGCTGTGCCATGTGATGTTATTCTGGCTGTTTGTCAGGTGATACTTCGTCGTCTATTTCAGATTCTCTTGCTTTGAATGGTGGCTCATTGTCAGAAACGACCTCTGGCACTGAGCGGATTTCACATGGTGGAAGGAAAGAGAGAAGAGAGAAAACATGAGGGAAAAAGTGCAGATGAATCGTTACTTTGAGACACTGTTTTCAAACTTGAATCTATGAGAGTAAAAGGATTGCAGTCAGTCTTCACCTTATACTGTTTATATGTTTCATTTTTAAGCGATGTCCTCTATTTGACCTCTGTATATAAAAAAAAGGCTAAATATAAGAGGCCCTATTAGGCTTTTTGGGGGTTTTCCCTTTCCTCTCGTGTGTTATAAGTTTCTGTGCATGTTAATGGTCTGAAAACACTAAAATCCCAACGTTCCCTCCAGAGCGAGCTACTCTCCCACACTCACCCCCTTCCTCCATTGGACTCCTTTGATTACTTCTGTAACATAGTGATATCACTATGTAACACTCAAAGTCTATTGGCTAGCGCTCCAACACATTTTACGTGATAGGCTAAGGGGCGGGGCATCTCTAAGCGGTTGACCAATCACAACAGAGCCGGTCAGCTAACCAATCAGAGCAGACTGGGCTGAGACAGAGGGTGAGAAGAGGTGCTGCAGCACAGGCAGTATGAGACCAATAAAGAGCTTTTTGAACATTAACGCATGGAGACATGTCACAGAAGAGACACAAAACACAAATATGAACCTGAATATTAGCATGAAATGTATTCTTTCTCTCCCCAGTAAACCAGCCTCACTCCAAAGTGTGCACGCACGCCTACCTCTTCCCATTCCCCGTGTCTCAACATTCCCACAATGCAACAGAGTATGACTCGGCCATCAGTAAGTGTCTTTTTAAGTTATGTTAGAGAATGAGTTTATATTCTTCAGTGATGCAATGGCTTTGTTTACAGTTGTGTTTAACATGTCCAGTCTACAGAGGTTTCTGGAGCATCTTCATGCTGATCGGAGTGGCCGCTGTGTTGCTCGGGGGTCTCTTCATCATCTGTGCGGCTCCGTTCGCCAGCCACCGTTTATATAAAGCAGGCGGGAGCCTCTTCCTGGCATCAGGTGAGGTTTCAAATGGTTACATCTATTAGACAAACTTTAAGCACACTTTTTAAGGGGGCCTTGAAGTTTTCGGAATGTTCTCCCATTGCATGCTACTGTTCAAAGACGTTTGCTTGAATGTCTCTCATGGTTTCAATAAAAAACTGTTCTTGGCCCAAGATTGTAACCTGTAGTCAGTATTTCACAAAAAAAGCAAGATGAGAGAATATTTTAAATATTAACAAAACATTTATAGAACTTACCAAACTAAATTGTGTATAAAGTACCTTAAACAGCCCCATTGAACCAAGAGTGTTACTAACCATAGTGTCAGACATTAAAAATATATCAGTCGCATGAGACATTTCTTTCTACAGAACAAGCTATGAGTAGCTTATAATACTTCTGAATATTAAGGACTTTTACCTGCCACGGCTTACTTTCAAATTGTTGTGTTGTTATTTCTGTTTTGGATCATAAAGTGAGTTTTAATCCCCCCCCCCCAGGCCTGTTCCTGCTGTGTGTGGTGGTGATGTACGTGCTGTGGGTGCAGGTGTTGGACGTGGTGGAGCTCTACATCGAGCACCAGCGCTCCACAGTGTGTGCAGACTTCCAGCTCTCCCTCCACTACGGGCTGTCCTTCATGTTCGCTCCCGTCGGCATCTTCTTCTGCTTCCTGGCCGGCCTCCTCTTCCTCCTCATCGGCCGAACCATCCAGATCCACTGCAACTGAATTCCCCCAGCAGCAGGTTGGATGATCGGACTCTTTGTTTTACCACCAGACCTGACATTTTCCCCACTTTGTCTGCTATGTAAATAAAGACTATTTATATGGAAGCTCTGGCTATAAATGATCTGACAGGATAAACACTTTGTAACCAAAAAATGGTGTCTTCATCACTCCAGCCTGAGATGTTTTCATTTGAGCTGCATAACATTCAGTTATATGGTATTCTCAACCAGCCTGATCACACATTACAATACATTTAATATAGCAGATCATATATTACCCAAAGTTAGTTACATTCAGTGCATTCAGACATGAAGATACATCCTCAAACAGAAGGTGGAAAAAAAGTTGTGAGGGTTTGGAGTGGATGCTAATGACATTTATCAGGGAGAATATGAACACACGCCATTATATACAGTATATAATGCTTTGTATATTGTTTAAATACAGACAATTACATACAAGCGCACAGCTAAAAGTCTCAGGCTTCAACAATGAAAGGTAACAAAGAAAAGTAAAATCATAACATAGTGCATATAGATAGACAAAATGGTTCAAGAAACTTGCAGGTATACATAAAAAGATATACAAATAGGATAGATACACAACAGTGGAACAGTGCATATGTAGAAAACTCAGCATACACTTGAAGCCTATTGTATGTAATAAAAAACATCTCATGATTTTTTCCGTATCCATATTAACAGTTTCAAAGTGCTGTACAGATCATAAAACGTGTGGAGAAATGTGAGCTTTGTGATATTGGGCTTTTGTCAATAAATAGATTTGACTAGATTTGAACAACAGCAGCTTCATTGATAGATACGGAGCTCATGGAACAGAGACATATCACATGTGTGTTTGAAGCATCAGTGTGTTGTTGGTTTTGGTCTTATTTTGACAATGAGAACAATGCAATCTGACTTTTGTAATATCATAAAATATTATATTTCACTGACTGTAACATGCTTTATCTGCAACACTATTTAACTATGTACATATCCTGAAACGCTGTTATCTGTTTTTAGTTTCTTGGTCCCAGCACGGTTCATTCTGTTTCTAAATCGAGTTTGAAGAGTGATTGACTTTCTACATTTATTTAACTATTTCCTGTTTATGTTGTTGAGTTTCTGTCGTCTTGTTTTTTTGTCCAAATGAATGTTTTTTTTCTCAGATAGTTTGTTAATAAAAAGAAGAGTTAAAGTGAACCTGTGATGCATAAAATTAATCACTTTGTCTTTGTAGCTAAATCAAAAAATGTTGAAGGAATGTGTGCTCCCAAATCCAGGCTTCAGCCAACAATAAAAAGTCTAATTTTAACCAGTCAAAAAAAGAAATAAAATACATTTTAGATGAAAATAATCAATATTTCTAAATCGGCGATGGGTTGCAATGTTAAATAATGTGACAAACAGTGACATGTGATCAGACAAACAACAGGGACCAATCAGGGGAACATCTTATGCATATGGAATAAATGAATCCCTTGTTAAATGGGATAATTCCAACAAATATTTAGAAAAATAAAAGAAATTGAACTAAAACACCACAAGAGGGCACTGCTGTCTCACTTAATACACACATCACGCTTTACCCGGAGAGGCAGAAACCTATCTTGCTTATCTAGAGTCTATGTGCAATGTATGTGCAGTATGCGTTTAATCACAAGTTGAGAGGAAGGATCTGTAGATGAAAGAACTCACACCTCTGCTGACAGACGGAGGGTAATTTCACTCTTGAATGGAGCATTTGATCAGGATCTGAATGGACTCCAGTGTCGCTCCTCGTGTGTCTGTATACTCTCTGCCTTTCCAGCTTTATAATATGCTTATCATACAGAGAGAAATGCATCTGTGGATGCCCGGATGCAGGATGCAGCGGCGCAATGTAGGCATTGATTACTTTGTGAGATTGACTATGCCTTTACAGAAAACTCTTTAGGATGGAGATTCACACTTTCAAATTTGAGAATTTCAAATTGCTGTCCACACTGCCGCACCAATGTTTACTTCAGCCGAAACTACACCGGGTTACTGCAGTGCAACGCTCGTTCAAAAGTGAAAGGACACTGGATTATAAAAAACTATGGATTTCTCATGATTACTATAATGTACAGTGTTGGATGAAGTACTCAGATAATTTACTTTAGCAAAACTACAAATACTATGGTCTTCAAATACTCCAAAACAAGTTCAAGTCCTGATTTCAAATGTTGCAAGTAAAAGTAGAATAGTATTAGCATCTAAAAGTACTTATGTCCCTTTTCAGAATAATATAAAGTATTTTCTGCAACATTTTCTCAAGTTTTGCAGAATGGAACTTTCAGTGTAACATATTTTTATGTTGCTTCTTTTCAGTAGCAATTTAGTGTTGAAGGTGCAATGTGGACCAAATGTAATTTAAATACTGTGTTTACTATTACAGTACTGCATTATACCATATCAGTTTATGTATATGTACAAAGTAACTGCAAGTTTTAAAATGTATTTAGTGGAGTAAAATGTACACTATTTGCCTATGAAATGTTTCGGAGTAGAATTTTAAAATACTTTTCACCGTTGGAAAAGTAAAGCAGTTCTTGTAATGCCATCAGCTGTTAGTTTATAAAGGCCATTGTGCTATGATTGATAAAGTTCCTTTTGCATAGAAAATATGTGCAATTGTTTTAAAGTGGACATATATCTAACCAATCAGAGCAGACTGGGCTCTGGTTTCAGACAGAGGGTGAAAAGAGGTGCTGCAGCAGAGGCAGTATGAGAAGAGCTTTTTGAACATTAAAGCATGGAGACATGTCACAGTAGAGGCACACGATACAAATATGACCCTGAATAAGCATGATAAGGCCCATATAAAATAATAATTTGACAGTGAATTAGGTTTGCATTGAATTGAAATCATTTTTGAATGAAGAGCACGTTCTTTTGCATTTCAATATGTAGAGAAAATGTGGTTGTGAGCAGAACATTAACTATGTCTAATGTCGGTGCTAATGCAGGTCACAACAACAGGCCACAGAGATTGGCCGATGCTAATACAAATAAATAAGTAATAAGATAAGATCACAAGGATTTGTCATGTGTCAATTTAAAGTGGTCCTTTCATCCAAGTCTCCCTCAAGAGAAATATGTATTACCTGGTGGACTTCCTGGTTTAAATGAAATCCTAATAAGATATATATAAAAAAAATCATTTCTCAATCCATATCCCAAAGAGAGTGTATGCCAGTGTGTGTGTGTGTGTGTGTGTGTGTGTGTGTGTGTGTGTGTGTGTGTGTGTGTGTGTGTGTGTGTGTGTGTGTGTGTGTGTGTGTGTGTGTGTGTGTGTGTGTGTGTGTGTGTGTGAGAGAGAGAGAGAGAGAGAGAGAGGTTTAATGCAGGTGTGTTGCAGCCTCCTCCTCCTCCTCCTGCAGCAGTCAGTAATGTCATCAGACTCCCAGCTGAATTCACCACTGTTCTGCATGATCGCCCATGATAATTGTGTGTTGATAGAGAGTGCCGGAGATGGAGTATAATTTCCACCGAGAGATTCCTAAACAAATACCTGTGCTCAGCAGAGGGATGGAGTGCAGAGGAGGTGAGGAGGAGAATAGAGGATGAGGGGAGATAGGGGATGAGAGGGTAACACTTCCACAGGAGGAGGAGGAGGAGGAGGAGGAGGAGGAAGAGGAAGCGTCTCAATGCAGGTTCAGTCTGTTAATAATGAAACCACAGCAAGGCCAAAATGTCTTAACTTTTATAAATTATAATAAAGGATTATTCAGCAATCCACCATTACCATAATAGTTGAGACGTGTGTGTATCAGAGCGGAGGATAATAATAAAGCATGACATAACAGAAATACAGTAATAGAGTAAAACACAATCAATAATCTAAGTTTATAATTATCTGTCATAATAATACAAAAAAATTGAGATTTCAAACCAAATGTATATTAGTGCTTTATGTAAAAACTACTGATTTAAATGCTGAGACAATTCAGGCGTATTATCTAAATAATATAATTTGTGTCTGAAGTCTATTAGACCTCATTAACATGCAAAGAAATGTCTGTTCTACTTCAGAGAAAAATGTAGCCTATGCTCACTGTTCAGAGTTTGTGAGCTGGAGGTCTCCACCTCTCTCTTGTATAAGCTGCATATTATACCAGGATTTGCTGTACAATTAGTTAAGATGTCACAAAATCATCTTCACACGTGTTAAAGGTAGGGTAGGTAAGAATGGAGAAACCAGCTCGAGTGCGCTAGAATTTGACAGTAGCCTACTAAACCGGAAAAAATCTGCCTTTTCCTTCAGACTTCCTTACAGAGCCCCTCCCCCAACACACACGAACGCGCACATGACCAATGAGGCACAAATAAGTTTTTGTACGAGATGGAAGGCTGACGGGCAGGTAGGAACACATAAACCATATATAATAAGCGCCGGCTAAAATGATTGGTCGTGCTTTTACAGCGACACGGCTCCACAGATGAACTTTTTTAATGTATATCATTGTCAAAGCATTTAATGTATTATTGCTATCGGGATGTATAAGAGCATTAACATAGAATATATACAAAAAAGTGTTTAATAAAAGTGAATTACATAACAACTCAAGCTTTAAACAGATGAAATTGAAAATGGACTTTCTAGTGACATGCAAACACAATACAATTCTGAAGTGAGGTCAAATATCCAAGAACAAGCAACACAATATTGTGAGTAGAGATGACATTCAGAAGTGAAGCCCGTTGAGTACACTTGAAATGTTTTGGCTCTATGAAACCTGATGCACTTATATGATCTGTTTTCTTCTAAGGTTGTTCTTCCCGGTCGAAATGTATTTATTGTAAGTCGCTTTGGATAAAATCGTCAGCTAAATGCAATGTAATGTAATGTAATCGGTGAAAGTGACCGGTGCAATAAAGAAAACCATCGTGAAGAAAACTAGTATTTGAATTTAATACCATGTGGTCCAGTCTGTGGGCACATCTTAATAAATCATGTATGTATTTTTAATCACAGAGCATTACACCACAGCAATTCCAGAAATAAAACTCATTTTAAAACACTAATAAATTACCTTTTCATCAATATAACATTGTTTTAAAAACAGCTGAATTGCCGAGAACTTTTATTGTGACAATAGAGCATAGATCTATCTCTCACATGGACACACACCTACAGTAATAAATGGAACCTCTGATAGAATAATAAAAATAATAGAATTAGTGTCTTTGAGACATTCATGCAAGAAAGAAGTGTGTTATGAGCATAATGACATGTAATTATAGTACATATATTGTTGAGATCAGGTGTGAGAGAAAACATATGCTAAGTAATCTTTTTGTAAAATGAATTTGAAATGCCTTGTGTGGAAGGTGCTTTAATAAATAACCTTGCCTTGCCTTGTCGACAAGAAATAAAGATTATAGAACAAGTCACTCCCAAGGCAGCATAAATAACATTTCAAAGAAAGGCTTTTTCTAGAGTTTCAAGGCACCTTCACTTTGAAACCTGAGTAGTTTACATAATTTCCACCATACAACACTATCTGGGCCTTCTGGAAGACTTACTTGTAGGCATATTGGACTTTTGCTAAACGTAAAAGACACATTAACAATATATGGAAATCAGTACATCTGCTGCTCCACACAGTCTGAGGGCTGTGTGGAGGAGCAGAACAGAAGAGACATTTCTGAAGCCCTTATAGACTCATTACTGAGAAGAGAGACAAGATAGTTTAACTCTTCCCAACACTTGTATTTTTAACCTTGAGGGAAGATTAATTGGAAAGCCATACTTTGCTCACTGCCTCTCCACCTCATGGCAGCGTTGTGTAGTTATCCATAGCCTATCTCCAAACGTAAAATATAAAACCCACACATGCAAGTCAGATTTCATCCCAAGTCTGATTCTTTCAACTCTGGGAAAAGCTAAAGTATTTGAATTGCATGAACAATATGGCAAGTAATATTACACGCTGCTTTCCTCTTTAGAGATAGTTTTTACATAATTTCCCATTCGATTTTGAAATAATGAATAGACAGATGGCTGTAATTAAATTGTGAGGATTTACAATTCAGGGACTACGTCTATATCCCATGCTATTCCAAGAGATGGAAGCGACACAGGTCAACCGGTAACTGGCAAACAAGTCGTCAAACCAAACATCAACATATATATACTGGGAGTGAACCACAGGAGGGACATCATCTTCAAGAGGAAAAATAATAGAGTACATCCAAATTAAATCAATATTATCTTGTGAGATCTGGCAGTTCA